>NC_083339.1:110783548-111083548 GCF_019175385.1 Lycium barbarum | reverse complement strand
TGTATCTTAATCTCTTCAACCCGTGAGGTATGTTTACTGTCGTTTTCCTTCATGACATGAATATGCTAACAGAAAGCTTTGTCGTCAAGGCTTTGAGTCCACATGCCTGTTTTCGATCTGTAAATATATTTTTGGTCACTAACATGAACTATCATAATCCTTAGTAGTACTTGATCTAACAAGATTTAGTTTTCTTTAATATTTATTGAAACTTTGTGGATTTGATTAGGAGTTAGCTAATCTTTTACTGTTTTAACATTTCATGATCACCAAGTCAAAATCAAATGGAAAATCGTCTCCTTTGTTTTGGTTCATATTAACCTTATTGTTTTATCATTGTTATCCACATCTTTTAATGATTAAAAGAACATCTTCTCTCTGTTCCAAGTTTTGTCTTTTCTTGAGTTTTAGTTTCTAAAATGCTACAACAGAAGAAGATATAGAGGTATTAAGCTAACCTTATAATTTGACCAACTTAATTTGTATGTATTGTATTACATGTCTAATAAAGAATTGAAGTCACTGCCACTAAACCACCAAATTTCAATTGTTTTTATTTCATCAAGTTTTAATAGGACACAATCTGTGTATCTCCTAACATATAAATTAATTACTTTATTGGTTTTGGTTATATATGTTTATTTTTGGATAACATGCAATCAGACAGGTTTGGTTAATATGTTTTTATTTTACTTGTTACTCTAATAACAGTATTACCGATTCTGTGCAGTAGTGTAAAATATTTTAAAGGCTCGGGACTGAGTTTCGGGACACTTTGACCTATTATGTTATTGGTTGAGGGTAAGATGGTGGATTCAAGTCCCACTGTACCAAAAGAGTAAGACATCGGGTTTGAGTCTTGATGCACTATGATGATAAGATGTTGGGTTTAAGTCCCATCGATTTATGGCCTGACACGCCTTTATATGAGTAAGACGTTGGGTTCAAGTCCCAACGCACTATATTGATGATATAATGATGATTGGGCAAATTAATATGCTCTTGATAAAATTATAAAGCCCATCCCATTGAATTTGCTCCATTCTCTGACGTGAATGTGGTAGCAGTACATAATAAGTCTGAAAGAAGACAAATGGTTGAATGTATGGATTGGTATAGAGAGACAAAATAATAATAATAATAATAATAGTCATCATTGTGGTAATTATAAAAGAAAGGGCACTATGGATTCTCAAAATGGTCCTTCAAAGGTGAAGGTAATTTTTGCCTCAATGTGGGGTCATTGGGCACGACGTTATCATGCGACCTAGTTTGATGAAATTTTATAAATCCTCCATCAAAGCAAAGGATACAATTTCAAAGTGACGTTGAGTTAGGTCTATGAATATGATAAATACAATGGACGTATAATGAAAATTTATGAAGCACGCATATATGACTATAGTCCATTCCTTGAACAGAATATTGTGACTTGTGATGAGCATTGTGAATGCTCGCCCATTTTGAAAGTGAAATATGAATAAATAATGGATAAGGACGTGCTCATGTGTGGTTGGATAAATACCACAACTCGTTTCTACGGGAGGTTCGAGAAAAATAAAGAAATTTTATATTGACATAAACGGTCATTGGTCACGTATTTTTCGTCATAAATATTGAGGTATGCTTATCATGAATTACCAAAGGCTAAAAGTAAGAAATAAGTATTTCTTATAAAGGTTTTGGCCATGACCATAATGACAATAATTTTCTCTCTAAGAGGAGATGTTCACCATGCAAATGGTGTGATGAAAGATTTGGTGGTACAAAATTAATTGGGAACTTTGAAAGAGCTAAAGAGTTGCTACCTGGTGGAAGAATTGTTTTCATAATATTGGTGTTGTAGTAAGTCTCAAAAGAAACATTTTAAGTTTTAAAGGCATTGGCCAAATATGAATTATATTGAGACTATAAATTATGAGAAGATTTAATATTTTCATATTACTACAACTATAGCTGGCAAACAAACTGTATGTGTAATGTTGCTCGTTTTTCGTCCAAATTTGTACTACATAAATACAAGCATGATGGAATCACATGCTATGGAAGTTGGCATGTCTGGTTGGCCATCCGGTTCAAATGTGATGCGAAAATAATTGAGAATTCATGTGGTTATATATTGAAGAAATAGAAAATTCTTCACGAATACTCTTGTGCTGCGTGTTCTCATGAAAAATTAATTATTGAGACAGCTAAGGTTGGGATTGTATCCCTTGATTTTTGAACATATAAAAGGTGATATATATATATATATATATATATATATATATATATATATATATATATATATATATATATATATATATATGGGCCCAATCACTGCCATGTGGACCGGTTTCCTATTATATGATTTTAATAGATGCATCTATGTTATGGCCACATGTGCATTTGGTATAAACTTGAAATTTGGTTTTTGCAAGGTTGTTTGCTCAAAATTAAGAGCACGATTCCAAATTATGAAATGATGTTGATAATGCTGGTTTATATCCAAGGTGGCTTAGCAGAAATTGTATGCCTCCAATTATAGCTAAACAATTGGTTATGAGAATAAACTCTCAAAACGAAATTTGGTATGAGATATGTTATATGTAGCAACACTTGTACGCATCAAGCCAACAAGTTATAATAAGTTTCCCTATCATAATTGGTTCAGGGTCAGGAACCAAATAATTCTCATCTAAAAATTTGAATGTGCGGTATATGATTTAATTGCTCCACCACAACGCATAAAGATGGGTACCCAAATAATGTTGGGAGGTAAATGTTAGATTTCCTAACATTAGGGGGAGGGGAGGGATGATAAGCGGCAAGAAAATATATGTAATGAATTATCACTGGTATGATCCTCGTTGAAAGGATAATTTCAAGATAACTGCCAGACGCATTTACTGACCCAAAAGTAAATATTATATTCCAGCTGTAAATGCTCAAGTTTTGATTAGAATTAAAGTCCTTGAAGGACAGAGTCTATGGCGATCGACAGATTGGTTCCAAAGATATAATACTCCTTGAAGAAGGAGAGGAGCAAATGATCATACTAATAAGGCAAATGCTTTAAAATAGCACCACGACATAATATTTCATATGACCTTTAGATAGGTTCAGGTACCTGAAAATGATGAAAAATAAAGAAATCTCGACAAGTTATGTTGTACTGGAACCGATATCAAATGACCGTCAACGGTATCTTTGAAATAATTTAGCTCTCAACATTATAATGGTGATGATGATCTTGAATTCGAATATGTCAAAGAATGTGGACAGATATAATGATTGGCCAGATAAAATACGCAGTTCAAGTATATTTTGTTTCACTTGGAAAAGTGATGTTTTGGACCTATAGTCCAAGGAACTCAAGGTATAATGTTAGTGGGGTACAAATGGATTCTTGTGTGAAAAGTAAAATGAGAAATAAAAACCGTAAATATAAAGTACGGCTTATGCCTTGTGGCATAAATGTTTTACGCAAAAGTCCTGACATTATTGTATGGAGATGCATGTATTCTCCTGTGGTGGATGCAATGGGGTTTTTTATCAGTCTGGAAATATATGAAAATTTTGAATGTGTATAATTAATTGTTGTCAATACGGCTATAAAGACAACGAAAGAAAATCCGCAGAGATTTAAATTGGTCTGAAGCATATAAGGTTTACAAAAATAAAGCTTCAACAAATCTTTATATAGTACGATTCCATTGAGTAGCCCAATGATTGTGATGTCGCTAAATATAATTAAACATCATGTTGACCTCATGATAATAAGGAGTATATTGTATGGCATACTGCAGAAGAAATTATTAATATAGATTTGTTTATCCTAACAAATATTATGAAGGTATTGTTAGTTATGTAAAACGCAGGACATTACTTTTATTATTACATGAAGTTTGTTCTTCAAGCGAGCTACCAATTTGCATGTGATAGCTACTTACAAAGCAAGTCAGGAACGAGTGTCTAGCTGAGATCAATATTTAGCACATTTTGCAATAGTATGAAGATTTCAACAATATAGCTCAATTTAAAGAAGGATATAACAAAAGAGACAATATACAACAGAAAGGTGAAATATGTGTTGAACAAATACGCTCGATTGATGATTTGATGGATGCGTTCACTAAAGATTACCAACCTCGACATTTGAGAAGCTGATATACAAGATTGGGATGCGTCATTTCCGAGAAATAAAGTGATCTTTTCATCAGGGGGAGAAAATACGAGCTGCACTCTTTTTTCCTTGGTCAAGGTTTTGTCCCATTAGGTTTTCCTGACAAGGTTTTTAACGAGGCAACAAATAATGCATATTACAAGTTATGTGTGCTCTTTTTCCTTCACTAGAATTTTTCCCACAGGTTTTTTTAGTAAGGTTTTAACGAGGCACATTATCGGACATCCAAGGGGGAGTGTTATGAATATGATAATAATGTGGATGTCCATAACTTCTAGGAGTTATTTCACCATTATGTGTAGTTATACTACACCTCCACTACTCCCTCATTCATCTCCCACAACCCTATATTCTTCCCCATGACATATTCAAGACAATCTTGTTACCTCCCTCTATGTAGTAGTATAAATAGGGGTATGATATGTGATGTACTAACACTTGAACACATTTGAATGAATAAGAAATCTCTCCTCTCTTGTCTCTCTATTTCTATTGTTTTCATCCTTTACTATTGTTATTCTTTTAGCTTAATTTTACAACAGAACGGTTATTAATCATTTAAAGACTCTTAATTGCTATCAAGCCAAGTTTCTCTACGTTTCAAATCAAAACAAAGATAATTTGAAGAGTTAGTAATCTCAAAGAGTAAATTAGGACTCTTAAATTGTGTTGTGTTGTACAAGATCCAATCCGTGTTTGCTCAAGTGGCTCTAGGAATCTGTTTGCACTAAACTTTCTTCTTCAATATAATTACCAAATAATTTAATCAACTTCCAATCTCCTACTCTCATGCTTCAGCCCCCCTATAGCATGAATTTCCTCTTAAATTCCTCCCGAATCCATCTTTTCTATTACCTTCTAAAATTAGCTTATATCCAAGTAATATATTATTATGTTTCTTTATGTTCTTGCTGGTAATTTGTTATATAATGTTCTCTAATAGTTAAATTCTTTTGCAGTGTAGTCCGAAACATAATATATTGAAGCCGAGGAGGTATCAATTTTGCAATGATAAAATCATCAAATTAAGCACCATCATATTGTATTGTACATGATGATTTGTTATACAAAGCTCTGTAATAGTTACATTTTTTTGCAACGTAGTTCTAGACCCCACTTGTGGGATCACACTGGTTTTGTTGTTGTTGTTGTAGTCCTAAACATAATTCATTGATGCCGAGGAGGTATGAATTTTACAATGATAATCATAAAATTAAGCACCATCATGTTGATAACACATGATCATTGGAATTTTAGGTATTACTTTTTCTTTTCACGCAATCCTCTATCAAAAGAGTAAAAACTTCCTAAAATGAATGGATTACTTCTTTCCTATTTTAGTTTCCAAAATTCCTGGTTGTTAAATTCTAAATCAAGTTTTCTTCCTCTCTTATGAGTTCTTTTGCTTGTTAGGTTGACTTCTCGAACGCTCCATATTTATCAAAGATTCAAAGGCAATATAAGCTCGCATCATAGATTGGTCTTACGTTTTGTTATAATATTTATCTCCACAAATACTATTTTTTCTCTATAGTGTGAAAGAAGTTCTATTATACCGTCTACTAATGTCAAAGTTCAAACCTTTTACTTGGATTGTCAATTGGGTCGGCACTTCAACTCCGAATGGCATGTCCAAAAAATGAAAGAATAATATTCTTTTTTCATCCTTTTATGTAATTTTATACAAGAAACAACAACGGTTATAGTTATTTTTCAACCTAAAAGGGAATAATGAAATTAATTTTAGTTTGAGCAGAGGAAGAGAGTTGTTTGACAAAAAAAATATTTGAAGTCATGGCATAAAGAATTGAGGTTAAAGTAACGTCTAAAAAATGTAATTTTTTTCTTTTTAGGACATTGAAAATAATTGGAAACTTAAAAGAGTTGAAAGAATAAAAGATCTACCAAATAAAGAACATATCTAGAACTTATAGAAGGAATAAAAAAGAATTGGGGAAACAAGAAAAGGAAATCGAATCTAATGGAGAAAGCAAATATTTGCAAAACATCAAATTTTCTATGTAAATGTTTATATGGACGTAATGATGATTTTAGTACTTGCATAGGAGTGATAATAAATTCACTGTCCTTGAATCTTATCATGTGAGTTGGTAAGAAGATCAGACGCAAGTATAGGAGCAAACCGGACAAAGAACAAAGTGTGTTTTCCAAATCTCGGCTTAATACCTAGATAGCCCTTTAAACTTGACAGGTTTTGTAAGATAGACACTCAAACTTAGCTAGTGACCAGATAGATACTTGAATTTGGTAGAAGTGTGTCTTTCAGACACCCGTGTACATAAGACTAAGTGTGTGAAATACACTTGCTTCGAATGTGTTATGTGGACCAATTATTAAATGACACGTGTAATTTCAAAGAAAAAAATTGACAAATATAACTAAAAAGTATTAGAAAAAAACTAAAGCATATATAGAAAAAAATGCAATAAGGAAAAAAGAAATAAACCCTCCTCTCACTATCCACTACCCAGGCAGTTCCCCCTTCCCCTCCCTTTCGCCACCACCACCCTCTCCCCCAACCCCCTTTTTCCATCTTCTTTCTGAAGAAAACTACGGCCCTCTCATTAACTCGTGCTCCATCTTCCAACTTGAACTCCAGAAATAACTCAACTTGGTTATGATGAGTTAAAAACTTTACTTGAAATTGGACCTTAACCTCAGTCCTCAGACCTTTTACTTCATTATGACTTTATCAATTGGGTACAATGTTTGGTTTTTACAGTATGAAACTTGAAAATATTGGGAGATTTATGTGTACATTGGGTTTTCTTTCATAAAATTTGATAGCCTACTTGAATTTTATGTTTTTTTGGTGATATAGTAATAACCTAATTATAAAAAAGTAGTTGATCTTTGTAAAAATGGAGAACACACGCTAATGATCCAAGGAGAAGAATATGATAATACTAATAGTGAAACGACTAAGTTGAAACTATGGGACCCTCACGGAATAATATTTTTATTTTGAAATGTAAAAAATCAATTACATACACGTTTTGAGGGAACAAAGAATCACAATTTGGGTTCTCAAGCGCTGCTATGTGCGTGCATTCCAATCAACTTGCCATGTCAACATGAGATATTTAAAAGATACATTTTTGTCAAGTTTAAGTGTCTATCTAGTCACTAGCTAAGTTTAAGTGTTTATCTTATAAAATCTGTCAAGTTTAAGGGACTATCTAGGTATTAACTAACATTTATCAATATTGAGAACTTACTATTTTTATTAGAATTTTAATTTATAATTCAGTTAGTATATGCTGCAACTACTGATTTGTCTTTAGTCCTTTTTGAATCAAAGCTATACCTAGCGCAAAATATGTTTGTTGAGGATTACTCGGTATTGTCTCGGCAAATTTCTTATAGCGTTCCTTGTGACTTAAATTAGTTACTCCATTCAGGGATCACATCAGAAAATATTTTAATATTATCTCTATCGTTTTAAAAAAGTCTGGACTCATTTGTATGGGACACACACGCACGCACGTGCACGTGTCCAGGGACTAGTAAAGATATAAATTGAAGGGAAAAAAAAATAAGAAGAAGAGAGAAATAAGGAATATGACAAAGGATATGCTGTTTGAAAGTCCTTGAGTACTTCTAGTCTCAAGAGATAAACGACACATTTCAAAGGCATAAAGTCATGCAGCATCGCCAGCTTTCAGCAACTTTTTCCTGCATCTCACCTACAAATTAAATTCGAGGACAGGGCAATTGGAGGAATCTGATGAAAATATTTTTCTAGTATAGCTTTCATCAAATGGAATTGTAAAAGGATAAGAAAAGTTACCAGCAATTTCTGACCCTAGCAAAAGCAACCTCCTGCTAATGCAAGAAGATATACATCTACAGGCCACGCGGCATAAATCGCAGGATATGCCGATTCTCCAGTGGTTTATTCCATCTCTTAAACCGAGAAGTAATGCTCTATAAAAGCTTGAAAGGTCTGTTGTTATGAACCAAGAAGCAGAAAAATGAGAAAGAAGAGAATTGGTGAATGATAATAATGTTGAATTTATAAGGGAAATAGTGAAAGGGCTACACTCTATTGGCATGCAGCTTTTGGTGGCTCCATATATACAGCTTGATCAAATATTTGAGCTGACATGCCAAAGGAGAGTTGTCCTGTTACTGTTTCTGCTTAATGTAAGTAATTATACGCACGTCGGCACTTGATACTGTGATGCAGAAGGTATTGTTATAATCCACTACTTTTCTTAAACATATACATTGGTTTCAATTTCTCCATCCTTTTGCGGGAAAAATTGATCCAGAAACCAGTTATTTACCACATCAGCTCTATCTCTTCTACTTGAATTCACTGTTTTGTCTATTCGTATTCCCATAAATCATAATACTAACTTTAACTGGACTCCATGTTTAGATGTAATCGTCAAGGCCAAAAATCTTCGTCTAACCTCAATTGACAAACCCTGTCATTTGGAACAAAATCATGAACACGGACTCTTCTTGTAAAAGCTCTAGTTTTACTTGATAATCTGTGTCTGGGGCAAGATTTTCACAATCATCATTGCAAGAAGGGATGTAGTTTGTATAGTCTATATCTTGTCACGACCCAGCCCCGTGGGCCGCGACTGGCACCCTACCTGGGTACCCAAACCGAATCACACATTCATTTTCAAATCCAAACTCATTTCATAATTTTTCGAAATCATATCGAACATAATTTATATCAAATATGTCTTAAGCGGTCGTGGCAAATCAAAATATCATATCAAATACAAACTGAGCGGCGGAATGGACATCGCCGGTCAAAAGTGCAAATATAAGCATAAGGGCCATTTGGGGCCGGCATAACAAACAGACCGCCTTAAGACCAGAAAACGGAATCAAACAAACATACATAGGACCCTCGCCCCACATATATGACTACAGGCCTCTACGAACTCAAAAACAAAGACATATGGCGAGACAGGGCCCCGCCGTACCCAAATAGTCAAATATACCGAATATATACAAAGCAAAAAGAGTCTGTACCAAAAGTGGACTCCGGATCAAATAGGAGTACTCCGGAATAGCAAGAAGTGAAGCCTACTGCGGAGGATCACTGATATCTGCACCTGCGGGCATAAAACGCAGCCCCCGAAGAAAGGGGGTCAGTACGAAATATGTACTGAGTATGTAAAGCACGGAGTACAGAAATATGGATCAAAACCGAAAGCAAATCAAATGTCAAAGTGGAGTACAAATGGGTAGATCAAAATCTATATCGAAATCATATACTTATACATAATGCAATGAATCATGCAAACGCTTAGGAACGTGGTCGCCACTCCGACGCTGGCGCCACACACAGCATAACACCAGAAGGTTTCAAATCTCCGTACATCCCCGAACACAAGCATAATCATAGGTGAGCGTATCGCATCACGAGCCATATCACAGCATATCTCCAAACGGAACCCGGCCCTATGGCGAAGCCTCGGGAACCGTAACACAGCATACGGCCGAATTATCATAAGGCGCACGAATCAAAACCGGCCCGGGAACCGGTGAACGAAGTCATAATAAGGCACGAGCGGAGTCGTGAGCAAACCAATGCAATTCGTACTTCAAAATAGTTTTCCAAAACGAAGTAAACCCATAAGTCATATCATAATGCAAAATAGTCGGATACTTAGCCGATATAAAGTTTCATTTCACAAAACATTTCCAAATAGTACGTATAGCTCAAAACGTAACTTAGCGTATCATAATCTTCAAAATACATCTCAAAGGAGGGAGTTTCACAATCGAAAGTATCGTATCCAGCTTTATTCACAAAGATAGCCCAATAAGGCAATTAGGGCGTTTCAGGGTAGCGGGCCCACCTCGAGTCAAAGTGAGGTGGCGAACTTATCTTTACGAACATTTATATGCCAAAGGTCATACATGGTCGTTTCTAGGTTACCCGACCACATTTCGATAGGTTTCGGACGAGTGGTGGCATTCTAGCCAAAATAGAGCCCTTAGGCTTCAATCGAATTGAATGAATAGTAACTTTTCTGTGGATCGGGTTTCGAGGAGCAGAAATGCTCCGGAAGTTCTCATATTCGCCTAACCTACTAAGATATGCCAAATAAAGGAGTGGGAAGCTTTACATACCTCACAGACGTCGTATGCTCTTCCAACAGTCCAGTCCCGTTTCGTCAAAAATCTGCAAATGGTCAAAGTTACCAATTGAGATTCTTAGGCTTAAAAATGCCTTTAACTTCAATTTTGCCTACCGAAATTTCGGCAGCATTTCCCCTATAAATCTAACATCCCCGAGGCTTAGCTCGGCTCAAAATACATCAACCACAACAGCCCACACGTCAACAAACAACAATCAAACCATTCTAGCTTCAAAGTTCTACTTTGTTATCTAAGTTGGCAACTTTCATTCAAACTTTCAAACTCCAATTCTAAATCTACAAAATTGTATTCATTTCCACATTCAAACTTATACAATCACATCCTAACTACAATCCAAGCCATACACGAAATTACACCAAAATCCATTATTTTCCAGAATTCTTTAAAATATCAAAATTCACGACGAACATTCTAATTCACGTCGTTTCATTCCGAATTCATTATCATCAACCATAAATCATATTTAAAGTCCTTAATATCATAAATATACTATGATATACACAAATATACCAAAGGCATACACTTTCCGATAACGTCCGAAATCATTTTCTAACACCAAATCAATTCTTCAAACATTCATTTACGATACAAAGGTTACAACGACACCTCAAACGACTAAACGGAATCAAATGCACATGGTCTTGCACTACATACAAGCCACGGCCAAACACACCCTTTCTACACACACACACCATGCACAAACACAACCCCATCCCATAATCTTCATACTAATCCAATCACTAACACATACATGTCCATTTCATAACATCAAAACATAGAAATCTTACCTTGTTCTTAAAATTCCGATTCGCCGCAAACGTCACTCTTTCACCAAACAAATTGTACCCCGTTGAAGAGGGTCGTGAGTACTTCACAATATATGAAGAGCAAGGATTTTTAAGGCTAAGATCAAAGCTTGCCAATTTTTTTTCTTTTTCCCTAACCTCTCGGCCGAGAGCTTGTTGATGCCCCTTCTCTTTTTTTTTTTTTTTTTTTTTTTGTTTTTGATCTTGCTTCTTGATAATTCCAACTCAAGGCTAGTATATATCCATTATTTAGAGGTCATGTGCATAGCACATGACCTTAAAATTTGGGTTTGGGCCTCTACAATGGCCGGCCAACCCCACTCTTTGGGCCTAATTTTATATTCCATTTTCTTGGCCCAATTCATAAAACGTCCCGTTTTGTAATTCCCGAAACTAATTTCCGAAATTCCAAATTTATTCTCGGCCTTTCCCGAGGTCTTAACATTAATAATTCCATAACCAACATAATCATATTCACTAAAATCAAATTATGTCCTTATAACACACAAGTCGTAATTATTTCTCGATTTCCAATTATACGAAAACACGGGACATAACATATCTGCATCTTGGTATATATCTTCTCAACTGCTGTGCATAAAGGCGGAGTAAGAATTTAAAGTTTATGGATTTTGAACTTGCCACCGAACTCATAGATTAATTGGCTTATTGGATTTACAATTAAATATTTTTACAATTAGATATAAATAAAGGATCTAAGCAAAAGTTACTAGATTCTTCTAAACACATACCTAATATTGTAGCTCCAGCCCCGCATGTTAAAGGTAACGTTAAGATTTGGAGTATTTGATTTACGAATTGTTTTTCTTAACTTCTCCAGTGAGAATAAATCTAAAACTGTGTGGTACAAGTGTTCCGTCGAAACCGAAGGACAATTAATGTGGCTGAAAAAATGGAGCCCAAATTTCAAAACGGATGACCCCCCTATTGTTCCAGTTTGGGTGCTCTTACCTGAATTGCCTTTCCATTGCCATGCATGGCACTATGTGAAACAAATTGTTGACCCTATAGGAACTCCCCTTTCTATGGATATGGCCCGCTGACTGAGGACAAGGTCTAGCATGGCAAAGGTTAGGGTAGAGGTTGACCTCACTAAGCCTAAGCTTAATTTTGTATGGATTGGCTTGGAAGATGAACAAAATCCTTTGAAAGGTTACACACAGAAACTAGAGAACGAAAATGTGCCTAAATTTTTGAGACACTACAGAAGAAAACATACTAAAGTGGAGGAAGGAAAAGGTGACAAAGTGGTTCCTCAAACCACTGTACAAGCACAAGAGAAATTAGTGGGGAATCACAAGAAAGTGAAATTGGTGAGGTTAATGTAGCAGGGAAAGACAACCCAAGAGGCTGCTAATAAGATCAAGGACAATCCCATCATTACTGAAAGGTTCAACAAGAAGGCAACAAAAGAGGAACGAATTGACATTTAAAGTCAGGGGTCTAACAACAAATATACTACAGGAAAGATATACAACAATGGCAAAGGAAAGAATAATTGTGAACTGGATACAAATGAACAACAACAGCAACAAAGATCTGAACAATACATTGAGTAGCAAATTCAGAAACCAAAAATTCACCAAGAAGGAAATTCCGAAAGCAAGGATGAGAGCAGTGGTGATCAGATAATGGAAAAAGTCCAAACAGACATTAGAGGAGACAGTAATCAACAAAATTTGAGGAACAACATCACTATATTTGAGGAAATTAAAACTCTGAGAAAGTGAGAATGTCTCTACTAGTCTAAGCTCCAGCGTTAAGAATCAATAAGGAATTCAGTTATTTGTAGAACTGAATAAGTAAGATGTTGAACAAAATAATAGAAGAGAAGATTACTCTTCAGATGAAGAAGTAGCAGAAAGTGAATTAGAGAAGCTTTTGACCATATTAAAAAACAAAAAGGTGTTACATCTGAGAAACAACCTAATAATGTTACTAATCCTGTTGATCGACACCTTGATGAGGTTGTGAATAAGGGAGGTCTCTTCCCTGTCAACAGAGGTAGAAGAAGACAAAGAAAAGCTGGAAAAGCAAAGAAGAAAAATCCATCCCTCCGTCTAGAGGCACAAGTTCAAACTTATCTTTCTATCACTATCATCCCATGATCAGTACATTTTTTTTTTTTTGGGAATATTAGGGGAGTTAGAGCCAAAAAAGCTAACAACAGATTAGAAAATCTTATCAATATCTACAAGACAGACTTTTTTTTTTTCAAAAACGATCCACCCAGGCTTTCACCTCTTGTGATGGTGAGGGATTAGTCTTAGACCCCTACCTTGTGTAGATTAACAATCAAGAAAATTACAAAGTTGGGGGGGACATAAAATCAATACCTTCCTAATAAAGTAGTACAAAAGAAATTATTGTTGGTCTTATTCCTGCTACAAGTAGCATTCATAATATTCAAACAAAAGAGAGGTACTTCAGAGGATATCACATTAGGATCTGCAATACCTCTATGGATGTAACTTATGGTGGCTTGAAGTACCATAATGAGTGTTTCTCGGCTCTGACTCTAAAGGAAGGGACTTGCATCCTATCCATTGTGAGAGCACCTATTGTGTGACTTGGAAGTTCAGCATGATCAAAGTATATTTCTCCAGCTGACGGGGTGGTAGCATGTTTTGAGAGTGAATCAGCAACTTCATTACCTTCCCTGTAGCAGTATTGCACCCTGATACCTGTTTGTTGGACCTTATATTTGATGGCATTTATATCTTTTTGCAGTTTCCAGGAAGTTTTATGAGTATCCAGGATCATATTAACCAGAAGTAATAGTCAAGTTCCAGGATTAGACTAGGAAAGTCCTAATTGCAGCACCAGTTAATTTCCTAGCATACAAGAATTGGAGTAATATGAACCATCATGGAGCCCATTGTCAATATGAACAAGATTGAAGGCTATAAAAGATTCACTGGTTTGCACAAACTGTATTGCTTCAGAAATGGAGAAAGTTGGTGCTTTTGGAGGACAATCTACAAGCAGCCAGTTTTAACATGGATGAACAGAAGATCACTATATTTTTCAATCAGTGTGCTGGCCATAGCAACGGTTACTTGACTGCTGTCTATGCAAAGTCCACTTCCACAAAAAGGAAACACTTGTGGGGCAGTTGTGTATGAGGAATAGTATTGATGAACCATGGTGTCTAGGAGGGGATTTTTATGTGATTATGGCCGAGCCTGAAGAGAAGAGGGGAGCAAACCTCACAGAGCTTAGAATATCTTTCTTGATAATGCAACATCATATAGTTATTCTTGTTATCCTTTCTCCTCTTGGCATATATATGTTTATGAAGCAGATGATAATTTTGAGTAAGAGACTTGATGCATTTGCATGCACTTCTCCATGTATTCTTATATTATAACATCCAGACTAGGACACATGCGGCAATTATTCAGCTTCATTAAACTTGAATATTGTCTTTAGAGGTAAACACTGTTTTTGCAGTAATGTGGGCCGCTTCCAAATTTGCATTTATGCTTGTAATCTAATTCAACTAGTATAAATCTTTAATATTTGGGCCAATTGGTTATTGTTTGACAGATATAAGTTGACAATTTTCTTAAGAACAATCAAATTGGTACTCTCTTTTCCCTGTTAATTGCATATGCTTGGATTGCATGACAACAAAAGATGATGTCAACCAACGACAGATTACCCTTCCAGAGCCCATATTTCTGAAAGCACAATTTTGTCAGCAAGAAACAATGTGGAATGGCACATAAGTAAGGATAAAGCAGGACAAGCCCATATCGACAGGCTGTAAAATACAGAAGATTAATGTACTCTGTATTATCTTTTTATGAATAAATGTAGACCTCTTGATCTAACTAAGATGGGTCCTCTCATTCTTCTTCTCATTATATTTATAGACCTCGATCATTATCACATCCCTAAGCATCTCAAAGATAATCTCTCACAATGGAATCGTATAATAACATTGGAGCCGAAGCCAGAGAAGTATTAGTTGCTCAAGCACATATATGGAACCATACATTCAATTACATCAGCTCCATGTCTCTCAAATGTGCAATTCAACTTGGAATTCCAGATATCATCCATAGCCATGGCCAACCAATGACGCTCTCTGATTTGGTGAATGCCCTCCCTATCAGCAAAACCAAAGGGCAGGAATGTATTTACCGTCTCATGAGTATTTTAATCAATGGAGGCTTCTTTAGTCAAACCAAGATTAACAAAGAAGAAGGTTATGTATTTAATTATTCCAACTTCAGGTCTCCTCCTTAAAGCCGAGCCTTTGAGTTTGGTGCCTTTTGTTCAAATGATGTTAGATCCAATTTTAATGGATTCATCGCACTCACTCAACGAATGGTTCAAGAATGGTGACTCGACTCCGTTCGAGACAGCTCATGGCAAGCCGTTTTTTGAATATGCAGGGGTTGAATCTAGGTTTAACCATTTATTTAACGAACCCATGGCTAGTGATGCCTGATTGGTCATGAGCGTGTTGATAAAAAATGATAAGGGAGTTTTTGAAGGATTGAAATCATTGGTGGACGTTGGAGGCAGCACTGGAACCGTCGCTAACGATATTGCTGACATATTTCCTGAAATAACCTGCATTGCTTTCGATCTGCCCCAAGTAATTGAAGGATGCGAAACGAGCAAGAACCTGAACTATGTCGCAGGAAACATGTTTAAGTCCATAACTTCTGCCGATGCAATTTTACTAAAGGTAAATTTGTAGTTTCATGAATAGTTACTGAACTTTTATCACTATAACAATAAACGAACTTGTATTAATGGTTTATGTTGATGAATGACAAGTAGTGGATATTACATGACTGGAGCGACGAAGATTGTATCAAAATATTGAAGAAATGTAAAGAAGCAATTCCATGTAAGGAGAATGGACGAAGGCTAATCATCATTGACATGGTACTGATGGATTATAACCTACAGAAAGGAGACCACAAGTCATACGAGCTGACCCAACTTTCATTCGACATGCTTTTGATGGCTGTTGCTTCCGGAAAGGAAAGAAGTCAACAAGATTGGGAAAAACTCTTCTCTGATGCCGGCTTTAGTGACTATAAGATTATTCTTGTATTGGGGTTGAGATCTATTATTGAGTTTTACCCTTAAATCTACTCATGTCACTAGAAGTTCAAATAAAAAAGATTGAGAAAATATATATAAGTTGTCCCAAGTCATTTCTCTCGATGTCTCCTTAATTAGTTTTCAGTTGTGCCTAGTCTAACTAATGGCAAACCAGCAAACGGCGCTGCAGAGCCAAATTCTGGTTATGCAGCGCCATAAACTGGCCGAGTAAACAAATGGAAGCTAGCTTTTGTGCTTCAAATAAAGCTCTCGTCTATGTTATTATCTTTCAGGATGTCCGACAAGTAAATTGGCTGAGACATTCCAAGTTGTCAAAATCTGGGTTTTTACCTTTTTTTCTTGTCTTTTGCTCTAGCCTGTCAATAGGCGGATCTAAGGTTAGGGATGTGGATTCTCGGGAACCCAGTGTTGACACCCAATTTTGTCCCTCCTTTATTTTTATTCACCCGGACGTCTAAATTTATTGACGAGCTAGATACTTTATTTTCACTGCTATTTATATTCGCTACTTTTATTTTAACATTACAAGTATTAATTTATCACAAATTTTAAATGTTCATCGTCATTTCACTTTCGGGTTTGGAATCGTTAAATTAATTACAAGACAACATTTTGTAAATCCTTACTTTCTATATACTAATTACTATTTATCTTCACATAATAAATATTGTACTAGTTACTAAATTAGAAGCCCAAAAATAATTAAAATAGCGGAGGAAGGACCAATATTTTCAGCAAATTAATGGCTTAAAATACAAATACAATATTACTTCCCTATCCAAATAAACAACCCACATTTTAATACCCAACCCACATTATATTAGTCCAAACACAATACCCGGTCCAGCCCATACCTTACCTGAACCGGCCCAACCCATTTCCCCTTTTCTTATTCCCTTCACTCCAACCCTAATCCTTTTCCCTCTTCAGCCGCCTCCTCTTTTTCTTTCACCACGCCGCCCCTTCCTCCTTTCTCTCTCTTCCGCTCCCTTTCTTCTTCACTCTCCTCCCACGCTCCCCACACCCGCTCCTCACGACGCCTCTGCTCCCCACTTTCTCTTGTCCCCCACACCTGTCTCCTTTGTTCCCTACGCCTCATACGCTCCTCTCTCTCATATTTCAACGAATCAAGACAAAACTTGTTTCAGAAGATCAGATTCTGTTTGGCTCTGCATCAAAACATATTTTTATGTTTGTTTCTCGCTCTAGATTTGAATCCCAAATGGGACCCTAAAACCAATCTATAAATACATCTCTAATCTTCAGCAAAAGGGGGGGATTTTTCGGTATTTTGGGAGGATTTTTCGGATTTTGAGAATTGTTTCAGTACTTTTGAGAGATTCATACCATTTCCCACACTTGATTTTTTTTTCTTCCCGGTGAACTGTAGCCGTGGGGGGATACTCTATTTCCATTTCTTCGTTTTGAAACTTTAATTACTCTAATCGAGTTCGGGTTCGTTCGAGTTCGAGCATAGTTTCGAGACGTCCGACGCCTCACTTCACTGCACCACGAACAGGTACAATCTGATGCTATTTAGGTTTTTTCGTCTTGTGAAATTCTGTTAATCGAAGTGCTGTTAGTTGAAATCCTGTTCTTATTGGATATTTGTTGGTTCATTAGCTATTAGGTGTGATTTATCACGAATCTTGATTAGCTGGGGGTCTGTTTGGTTAATCTAGATTAATCAACACATTCTAGGCTCGGATTATGCTATTTTGATTTTTTGTTTGAGTGCAAGCTAATTTGGTCGGAATCTCGTTTGCGATACACTTGACGGTTCATAAGTATGACTAAAGAATGTTATGTTTGGTTGTATCTATTCTTATAAGTGTGATAACATGAACAATGGGTCTGCCTCAAGCTTAATTATTATGGTTAAGTTGTTGGTTGTCGACGATTGCGTGAATTATACTGGTTCATTCAGGGCAGGTTCTGTTATGATTTGGGTAGTGTCATATGGACTCATATAGTAGAGAATGCTTAGGTGCAATAAAGGGTTAATTCTAAGTTTTATTGTTTAAGTGTATGATGAATTCTGCTTAGGATAGGTTCGTAAGTTCCATATATATTCAGCATATAAACTGGTTGGTTAGTTTTGGTCTTAATGTATGTTAGCATATGAGTTAGTTCTATCTTAGTTTATTTATCTGTGTTGGCATTAACATGCAGCAATCGAATCCAGTTGGTCAATATGCATTATCACATGCCTGTTTGCTTATTCGAAACAACGATGAACTTGCTCTAGCTTCAACTATTGGGTCCACAGACCGTCTTTGTGATATGAGTTGTTGGGATTGTCTGTATGATATAGCTTATTGTATTTTTTGCTGTGTTGGTTAAAAAAAATGGAATTGACAAATGATTTATGCTCGGTGGATATCCTGTAGTCCCCTTCCCCATCTCAGTCTTTCTAGGCTCAACAAACCAGTCCTGAAATCCTTCAAAATATTTCATACTTGGAAGTTGGCTTGTTAAGTAGTTATCTTTGATTCTGCCCACTCTTTCCCTCTTGATCTCGATCCATGTTTAACTAATTTATAGTGCTATCTGAACTTGGGAAGTTATACGAAGTTGGGTTTGTAGTCTGCTTTTTCAACGCTTGCCCTATGAGAAGACTGTTTCCTTGGTTTCTTTATGTGTAATAGAAATCATGCCTTTAGTATTTTATTTTGGATATACGACTATTTTTGAGGCATGTGTTTGACTGAGAGTAGTTCCCTGTTTTAATAAAAATCATTAAGTTGTTGTACTGCTATTTTCTGAGTTGCTGCTGTCTTCTGAATTGCTGAATTTACCGAATTACTGTTTGTAACCTTCTTGTCATTTATGTATTTTTATCTGCCCATTATGATCTCTTTTTTTTCATAATTAGCTGCTTATCGCAAGTTTTTAGTAAATTTCCTCTCTAGCTAAATTAGCTTCCCTGTATTGTTTGTGCCAAAATATGATGTTTGTTCTTCATGTGTCCTTTGTTTAGTTGAAGTTTATGTTAGATTAAGTTTGTGTCGTTTAGGATATGTATGTGAATGTCGAATGATAGTTCATTTACAGGGATTTCTTCTTTATTTTCTTTCTTGTAAATCATGCGCCATTTAGTACTTAGTTTATCTTCATTATCATTTCAAGTTCAAGTAAAATCAGTCCTTTAGTTATTGCTTCCCTGCATTTTGCGCCATTGTTTAGATTCGGAATTTCTTTAGGCATTAAGTATGAGTTTTGATCCATTTCTTCAATTGAATAAGCCTGCTCCTAATTCGAAATGTAGTAAAATGGGTTCTCCCAAATCAAGTGGGGTCTGGTGATTTAGGATCTAATGCTTGTTTAATGTTCATCACCCCCTAATGGCTATTCTTCTATGGTTGTTTCCTTTTCCCGGAATCTTTCTTTTTCCCTTGTTCGAAAATCAAAAAGTACCTAGTTCATTTTGTGATCCTTTTTTTATTTTATTTTATCACTCTTTAAGCCAAATTCGTGATGATTCTGTGCTAAAGAATTCTTAGCATACGCCTTATCCTGCATTCGCGGGGCTTTGATTGTGCTTATTTTTTGTATGGTGTTGTATATGGTCTGGTTATTACAGTGAACGTTGCACAGGGTATATTTGGATGTTACTGTTACGGGTCCGTTAAATAGCAATGCCAGCCCTTTGTTTGATTGCTGACCATAAATCTGTTGCTGAGCATTCATAGGCCATTTTCTTATTGCCTAACTTTCATTTGGCTGATACATGTGTAAAGCATGGAATCAATTCCATTCCTTCTCAATTTTGTGTTCATTTCAATTATTACATGAGGCCATTCTTATTACTTGGACTGCCTATGTTTTCCCTTTGCTAATCCCACTTTTCTTTTCTTTTGCATGACACACCGGAGCCGAAGAGTCTCATTTTGAGACTCAACGATACCGCTACCGCATGGAATCCGCAGCCATATACTAAATTCGCTGGGCCAAAACCCAACAGCAAACAGTCGCAGCAGTTCTATAAAATGGGCTGAACCCATTTGATTCTATTTGCTCTTTATTTCGTACATTTAAGTTATATTGTACAACTAGTACTTTACTTGGTTTGTCTTCTTAGCTAGAATAAACCTTAGTGAAATTAGTAGGTTGATACGATGGGTAGTTAATTTAAAAGAGAGCTAACAATTAATTCATAGGCTTCATTTCTTTTTTTTTATGTTAAATTATTTATACTATCTATATTATTTATTTTTATTAGAATAGTTGATTTTTAAATATCATGACTACATATTTTGAGAATCAAGATTCATTCTTACTATCTTCGAAATTTAAAGCGTTACAAATTTTGCATTGACGTTAACTTATTTTTTGAGAAATAAGGAAAACTAACTATTTTCATGGATAACTGTTCTAATTTAGTTACTTTCCCAACACTGGAAATACGTATTTGTTAAACAATCTTTTCACAGCTTGTATTGAACTAATAAGTCTTTCTATAAAATCTTTAAAGTTTTATTACTATTAATCTTACAATAACTTTTTAATTTGTTAGTTAACATAACTTATTTTCTCCTGTATTTACAAAAAATGCTACACAATCCTGCACTTTCTCAGTTTATCCATAACTAAACTCTTTTTATGCAAATCATTATTTTCTACCGGCCTTATTTTAATAGTGTTCTTATATATCTATCCATAACTTCAACAATCCTTATAAAGATGTTTTCCTAAATATGATAAAATACTTCATCTACATTTTTAGCCTAATTAATTAAGTCCGGTCGGTTAACCATTGTTAATGGGTCTTAAAGGATGCCTAATACCTTCCCTTTAGACTAATTGAACCCTTACTTAGAATCTTAAGTTTCGCAGACCTTAAACAGAGTTAACTTTAAACATAACTTTAATAAACTTTAGGTGTCCTAATTCATCATAAATAATTAGGTGGCGACTCCTTAAAACAAATAACAAAAAATAGGAATCACCAATATGTCGTACTTCTATTTTAATCCCGGTTAAAATGGGGTATGACAGCTTGGCGACTCCACTGGGGAATACTTAGGTTCTAACCATAACGGACTTAGTTCAAATAGGTTTTGTGTGCTTATTTTAAATTACTTTATTTATTTGTTAACTGTTTTTACATGCTATTAATTGTGTGTTTGATATAAACTGTATGTTTGATATAAACTGTTTATGTGTTATTTGCTTTGATAAAACCGTCATTCCGTTCATATTTCTTCCACTCCTGGAAAACTCACACATATTCACACACTTAAAACGGTTTCGCGGTTCGCGCCCGTTCACTACTAAATTACCCCTTTAGTTGGATTGATCTTGTGGATTTAGTCGATCAGCGGTGCAGTCGACGGCCACGGACTTTCCACTCCCAAGTTGTCCGCTTGGGGGAACCTTGTGTCTTAAGAAGCCAACTCTTAGTCAGCCTAAGATAGAGCTAAACCAACACACTTTATTAAGAGCATACATTTCATGACCTAGGAGGTTTAATACCCTTGGTGTATTAAATCCATTAGATGACTTTACCCAAACGTCCAAGTGGGTTCACGACCCCGAGTGACACTAATCATACTTTATGTGCATGTTTGAAGGATAATTGTGCCTAAATATTGACTATTTGCTCTAATTATTTATACTTTAGGAGGGAGGGCATGACTAATGTTTCTATGAGAGGTATGGATTTGCATTGGAGTACAATGAATGACGAAGATCAATAACATCACAAAACTGAGCTGGAATTTAGATATAGGAAATTGTATCATTTTTACTTAGATTAGGAAACACTTTATGTTGTATTCATTTGACATGTAATAAAATATTACACTGCTTTTGTACTTTATTTTGGGGAAATAGAATTTGTTTAATTAATCAAAAGCAATGGATGACGTATTATGGCACACTTTACCCTTCAAACAAACGTTAGGCCTACCTCTGGCATAAAGAGGTCACCTGCATATTAGGACGCGTTATTATTGTTTGATATAATCATTTACATTTGTTTGACAACTTGTTTGACTTTATTTGACGAATTATTTGCTACATGACTTACTTGACTCTATGTGATCATGACTTTACCTACTTGACTCTATGTTATGGGACTGACATCATTTTGCATTTTTATGTTCTTATATCCCCAAAAAGAGTTGATTCGTGTCGACACCAAGACACTGACCATCCGGGATGCCAAACCAGAAGAGACTTTGAAGAATTGGATTCTTACTCCACGAGTCTTGGTAGTTTGAACATGTAGAGAACTTTTGAAATAGCACAATTTTAAAATTGAGGTTTGAATCATGCTCAAGACTTTTGTTGCTTTGCCTCATCTTTTGAAAACTTAATCGCAAAATCTATGCATTTCTGATTTTCCTTAATCATCTATTACTATTTGTACTTTATTTATCAAATCTGCCAACTCTAGGATTATGACATGAGATGAAGACAACATACATCCTGAGAGAGTAACAAAAAAAAAAAAACTAGGGGACAAGACAAGATTCCATTCGAAAGAAATTGAAATAGCCGATAGGTGATGACATAAGCCTGAAAGCTAGCAAGTCAAGAAGACATTGAAAGACAATATTAGGTTAGACAGTCTAGTTTGCAACCCTTCCTTTAACAACAGTGCGAACTACGCTTGACCTGATTCCTCGGTGGATACGTAGGCAGCCCACATAGGGACTCGGTCATACTAGGTTAGAATTTTTCCCATTGGCATGCATACGAACTACGCTGACCTGATTCTTTTGGTGGGATACGTAGGCAGCCCACAAAGGGTTCGGTTGCTTTACAACAAAAAAAAAAAAAAAAAAAAAAAAAACCAAAAAATATCTTATCCGTACGAACTACGTTCTGACCTGATTCCCTTGGGGGATACGTAGGCAACCCACATAGGGTTCGGTTGCGCTATAACAGAAAATCCAAAGTCCTTACACAAAGAAAACCACACAGAGCTTGATTCCCTCGGCGGGATTCGTAGACTATTAACATACAGATCCGTCACACGTAGATAAAATCCAAAAAAAACCTTTTACCATTTATATAACAAAACTACGCCGACCTGATTCCCTTGGTGGGATACGTAGGCAATCCACGTCGGGTTCGGTCCCTTTATTAGAAAACTCAGACCACTTTATGTATTTTACGAACTACGTTCTGACCTGATTCCTCAGCGGATACGTAGGCAACCCATAAGGTTCGGTCACACCGCAACATAAATTTAGTACACCCTTCAGAACCAAAACTGGGGCATATTTTTTTTTCAAAAAAATATAGACAAAAGAACGGGGACATTGACAAGATTAAGGCTACCAGACAGGAAATATTATAAACCAATTGCTTTAGAAATGTCACAGTCCGAAGTTGACAGAACATTTTACAACTTACATACATATATTTACACATATATCTTTCATTACATACATATATATCTTTCCTTGGATACATACATTTACATATATATATATATATATATATATATATATATATATATATATATATATATATATATATATATATATATATATATATATATATATATATATATTTATATTTAACAACTTATATACATATAGTCACGTTTCCTTATTCATATACCTACATACCTACCTTTCAAATAAAATACTTTCTTGCAATTGTTTCACTACTGTTCATCTACCGAGGCTTAAACAAAGGCCACAAGATCCAAACAAACAGGATGAATGGAGCGCCAACAACGTCAAGCTTCGAGTCAACACGAATCAACTTCCCCCTCCCAAACTAAGAATTTTTCTTTGAGTGCAGGAATTTAAAAGCCGCGAGATCAACAGTCAAGCCTATCAATCAGGGCCAAAGCATCGTTTGACTCATTATGGCCTCGCCTTAAAAGCCAAACGACTTTATTTCCAACTTTATCTATAATTTCATTTTATCACAACAACTTTATGACTTCATACATATTTTTGCAGGTTAAAGAAGAATTAAATCAGGATTACGGGTCCTGAATTTGGCCTGTCACGATACCATCAACATCATGAGCCAGACGGCTATTCCATCACTTTACTCCGTACTTTATCAATTATTTTATCATATACTTTACCAGCTTTAATCATTTTTTTGCAGGAATTATTGTCAAGTCCCCGAAGACAACCGGAGACATAGCATCAAGTCCCCGAAGACAACCGGGGGCGTCATTCGGCTATACAGCCTCATATGCATAAGCCAGACGGCTACACTATGACTTTACTCTCTACTTTATCATTCACTTTACCAACTTTAACGACTTTACCCTGAACTTTACAGGAATTATCATTGGAGCCTCCGAGGACAACCGGAGACATCATCCACTTTACAACTTTATCCTGGACTTTACGGGAATCATCATCAAATCTCCGAAGACAACCGGAGGCATCACATGGCTATACGGCCTCATACGCACAAGCCGGACGGCTACACTATGACTTTACCCTCTATTTTATCATTTATTCTACCAACTTTAACAACTTTACCCTGAACTTTACAGGAATTATCATTGAGTCCCCGAAGACAACCGGAGACACAACATCAAGTCCCCGAAGACAACCGGAGACATAGCACCAAGTCCCCGAAGACAACCGGGGGCGTCATTCGGCTATACAACCTCATATGCATAAGCCAGACGGCTACACTATGACTTTACTCTCTACTTTATCATTCACTTTACCAACTTTAACGACTTTACCCTGAACTTTACAGGAATTATCATTGGAGCCTCCGAAGACAACCGGAGACATCATCCACTTTACAACTTTATCCTGGACTTTACGGGAATCATCATCAAATCTCTGAAGACAACCAGAGACATCGCATGGCCACACGGCCTCATACGCATAAGCCAGACGGCTACACTTTGACTTTACTCTCTACTTTATCATTTACTTTACCAACTTTAACAATTTTACCCTGAACTTTACAGGAATTATCATTGAGCCTCCGAAGACAACCGGAGACATCGTTTGGCTATACAGCCTCATCAGCATATCATTGAGTCCCGACAACCATCGGAGACATCACCCGGCTACACGGCCTCACTTGCATAAGCCAAACGATATCATTTATCATCGAGTCCCGGAAGACAGCCGGAGACCTTATCACTATCATCTGCAAATGCAACGGGAAATATTGTCACATCCTCAGCATACGCATCACGCATTCATTCAAGTCCCTGAAGACAATCAGAGACAACATTAGCCACACGGCTTCACCTTCGTCCTCACACTCCTATTTACTATCATTTTAAATTATTTATAACTTTACACTTTCAACTTTATTACTAATTTGGACGTGAATTTCAGTTTGGACAGAAAGTACAACCTGCAGAGACGCAACACAACGTGGAACTTTATCTTACGCAGTGAACTAGGGCAAATTTGCTGAAGAGGAATATCAAACTCATAAGCAAGGGTCACGAATCTACTCTCGAACTCAATTCCGCCTATGTCCACAAACACGTGATACGTGGGTTAATTTCTCTTTCACATCCTCCGCTAAAACTCTACTAAATCTACTCTTTTCACAATCTCATATTCCTTTCTACACCCCAGTGTCTCCATAACTCAACACTGGGGCATCTTTGAAGAATTTATATCGCGCCTAGTAGAGTCCTACTTAAAGGTGTGTTGTGCATCACACTTATAATTAGGAGGCTATAAAAACGTGTTCCATTCTTGAACGTCTCGTCACTTGTCTACAACCCCCGCAGGATTGGAATCCACCAAAAACTTTCGAACTACACATGGTCTGATTCTCATACATCATCGAGATATGTAGATAACTCGAAATTGAGATTCGGCCATAATTTTCCATAATTCCCTCGGTCCTCATAATATTTTCCATCAAATTTCCTAAACCGTAATTTCTTACAAACTCATATTCGTCGGTCCAAACAAAATTGGCTACTACGTCAACTTCTTCGTCCGAATATTCTTACATCATCTCCGATCGAAGAGGGGCATCTGTTGACACCCAATTTTGTCCCTCCTTTATTTTTATTCACCCGGACGTCTAAATTTATTGACGAGCTAGATACTTTATTTTCACTGCTATTTATATTCGCTACTTTTATTTTAACATTACAAGTATTAATTTATCACAAATTTTAAATGTTCATCGTCATTTCACTTTCGGGTTTGGAATCGTTAAATTAATTACAAGACAACATTTTGTAAATCCTTACTTTCTATATACTAATTACTATTTATCTTCACATAATAAATATTGTACTAGTTACTAAATTAGAAGCCCAAAAATAATTAAAATAGCGGAGGAAGGACCAATATTTTCAGCAAATTAATGGCTTAAAATTCAAATACAATATTACTTCCCTATCCAAATAAACAACCCACATTTTAATACCCAACCCACATTATATTAGTCCAAACACAATACCCGGTCCAGCCCATACCTTACCTGAACCGGCCCAACCCATTTCCCCTTTTCTTATTCCCTTCACTCCAACCCTAATCCTTTTCCCTCTTCAGCCGCCTCCTCTTTTTCTTTCACCACGCCGCCCCTTCCTCCTTTCTCTCTCTTCCGCTCCCTTTCTTCTTCACTCTCCTCCCACGCTCCCCACACCCGCTCCTCACGACGCCTCTGCTCCCCACTTTCTCTTGTCCCCCACACCTGTCTCCTTTGTTCCCTACGCCTCATACGCTCCTCTCTCTCATATTTCAACGAATCAAGACAAAACTTGTTTCAGAAGATCATATTATGTTTGGCTCTGCATCAAAACATATTTTTATGTTTGTTTCTCGCTCTAGATTTGAATCCCAAATGGGACCCTAAAACCAATCTATAAATACATCTCTAATCTTCAGCAAAAGGGGGGGATTTTTCGGTATTTTGGGAGGATTTTTCGGATTTTGAGAATTGTTTCAGTACTTTTGAGAGATTCATACCATTTCCCACACTTGATTTTTTTTTCTTCCCGGTGAACTGTAGCCGTGGGGGGATACTCTATTTCCATTTCTTCGTTTTGAAACTTTAATTACTCTAATCGAGTTCGGGTTCGTTCGAGTTCGAGCATAGATTCGAGACGTCCGACGCCTCACTTCACTGCACCACGAACAGGTACAATCTGATGCTATTTAGGTTTTTTCGTCTTGTGAAATTCTGTTAATCGAAGTGCTGTTAGTTGAAATCCTGTTCTTATTGGATATTTGTTGGTTCATTAGCTATTAGGTGTGATTTATCACGAATCTTGATTAGCTGGGGGTCTGTTTGGTTAATCTAGATTAATCAACACATTCTAGGCTCGGATTATGCTATTTTGATTTTTTGTTTGAGTGCAAGCTAATTTGGTCGGAATCTCGTTTGCGATACACTTGACGGTTCATAAGTATGACTAAAGAATGTTATGTTTGGTTGTATCTATTCTTATAAGTGTGATAACATGAACAATGGGTCTGCCTCAAGCTTAATTATTATGGTTAAGTTGTTGGTTGTCGACGATTGCGTGAATTATACTGGTTCATTCAGGGCAGGTTCTGTTATGATTTGGGTAGTGTCATATGGACTCATATAGTAGAGAATGCTTAGGTGCAATAAAGGGTTAATTCTAAGTTTTATTGTTTAAGTGTATGATGAATTCTGCTTAGGATAGGTTCGTAAGTTCCATATATATTCAGCATATAAACTGGTTGGTTAGTTTTGGTCTTAATGTATGTTAGCATATGAGTTAGTTCTATCTTAGTTTATTTATCTGTGTTGGCATTAACATGCAGCAATCGAATCCAGTTGGTCAATATGCATTATCACATGCCTGTTTGCTTATTCGAAACAACGATGAACTTGCTCTAGCTTCAACTATTGGGTCCACAGACCGTCTTTGTGATATGAGTTGTTGGGATTGTCTGTATGATATAGCTTATTGTATTTTTTGCTGTGTTGGTTAAAAAAAATGGAATTGACAAATGATTTATGCTCGGTGGATATCCTGTAGTCCCCTTCCCCATCTCAGTCTTTCTAGGCTCAACAAACCAGTCCTGAAATCCTTCAAAATATTTCATACTTGGAAGTTGGCTTGTTAAGTAGTTATCTTTGATTCTGCCCACTCTTTCCCTCTTGATCTCGATCCATGTTTAACTAATTTATAGTGCTATCTGAACTTGGGAAGTTATACGAAGTTGGGTTTGTAGTCTGCTTTTTCAACGCTTGCCCTATGAGAAGACTGTTTCCTTGGTTTCTTTATGTGTAATAGAAATCATGCCTTTAGTATTTTATTTTGGATATACGACTATTTTTGAGGCATGTGTTTGACTGAGAGTAGTTCCCTGTTTTAATAAAAATCATTAAGTTGTTGTACTGCTATTTTCTGAGTTGCTGCTGTCTTCTGAATTGCTGAATTTACCGAATTACTGTTTGTAACCTTCTTGTCATTTATGTATTTTTATCTGCCCATTATGATCTCTTTTTTTTCATAATTAGCTGCTTATCGCAAGTTTTTAGTAAATTTCCTCTCTAGCTAAATTAGCTTCCCTGTATTGTTTGTGCCAAAATATGATGTTTGTTCTTCATGTGTCCTTTGTTTAGTTGAAGTTTATGTTAGATTAAGTTTGTGTCGTTTAGGATATGTATGTGAATGTCGAATGATAGTTCATTTACAGGGATTTCTTCTTTATTTTCTTTCTTGTAAATCATGCGCCATTTAGTACTTAGTTTATCTTCATTATCATTTCAAGTTCAAGTAAAATCAGTCCTTTAGTTATTGCTTCCCTGCATTTTGCGCCATTGTTTAGATTCGGAATTTCTTTAGGCATTAAGTATGAGTTTTGATCCATTTCTTCAATTGAATAAGCCTGCTCCTAATTCGAAATGTAGTAAAATGGGTTCTCCCAAATCAAGTGGGGTCTGGTGATTTAGGATCTAATGCTTGTTTAATGTTCATCACCCCCTAATGGCTATTCTTCTATGGTTGTTTCCTTTTCCCGGAATCTTTCTTTTTCCCTTGTTCGAAAATCAAAAAGTACCTAGTTCATTTTGTGATCCTTTTTTTATTTTATTTTATCACTCTTTAAGCCAAATTCGTGATGATTCTGTGCTAAAGAATTCTTAGCATACGCCTTATCCTGCATTCGCGGGGCTTTGATTGTGCTTATTTTTTGTATGGTGTTGTATATGGTCTGGTTATTACAGTGAACGTTGCACAGGGTATATTTGGATGTTACTGTTACGGGTCCGTTAAATAGCAATGCCAGCCCTTTGTTTGATTGCTGACCATAAATCTGTTGCTGAGCATTCATAGGCCATTTTCTTATTGCCTAACTTTCATTTGGCTGATACATGTGTAAAGCATGGAATCAATTCCATTCCTTCTCAATTTTGTGTTCATTTCAATTATTACATGAGGCCATTCTTATTACTTGGACTGCCTATGTTTTCCCTTTGCTAATCCCACTTTTCTTTTCTTTTGCATGACACACCGGAGCCGAAGAGTCTCATTTTGAGACTCAACGATACCGCTACCGCATGGAATCCGCAGCCATATACTAAATTCGCTGGGCCAAAACCCAACAGCAAACAGTCGCAGCAGTTCTATAAAATGGGCTGAACCCATTTGATTCTATTTGCTCTTTATTTCGTACATTTAAGTTATATTGTACAACTAGTACTTTACTTGGTTTGTCTTCTTAGCTAGAATAAACCTTAGTGAAATTAGTAGGTTGATACGATGGGTAGTTAATTTAAAAGAGAGCTAACAATTAATTCATAGGCTTCATTTCTTTTTTTTTATGTTAAATTATTTATACTATCTATATTATTTATTTTTATTAGAATAGTTGATTTTTAAATATCATGACTACATATTTTGAGAATCAAGATTCATTCTTACTATCTTCGAAATTTAAAGCGTTACAAATTTTGCACTGACGTTAACTTATTTTTTGAGAAATAAGGAAAACTAACTATTTTCATGGATAACTGTTCTAATTTAGTTACTTTCCCAACACTGGAAATACGTATTTGTTAAACAATCTTTTCACAGCTTGTATTGAACTAATAAGTCTTTCTATAAAATCTTTAAAGTTTTATTACTATTAATCTTACAATAACTTTTTAATTTGTTAGTCAACATAACTTATTTTCTCCTGTATTTACAAAAAATGCTACACAATCCTGCACTTTCTCAGTTTATCCATAACTAAACTCTTTTTATGCAAATCATTATTTTCTACCGGCCTTATTTTAATAGTGTTCTTATATATCTATCCATAACTTCAACAATCCTTATAAAGATGTTTTCCTAAATATGATAAAATACTTCATCTACATTTTTAGCCTAATTAATTAAGTCCGGTCGGTTAACCATTGTTAATGGGTCTTAAAGAATGCCTAATACCTTCCCTTTAGACTAATTGAACCCTTACTTAGAATCTTAAGTTTCGCAGACCTTAAACAGAGTTAACTTTAAACATAACTTTAATAAACTTTAGGTGTCCTAATTCATCATAAATAATTAGGTGGCGACTCCCTAAAACAAATAACAAAAAATAGGAATCACCAATATGTCGTACTTCTATTTTAATCCCGGTTAAAATGGGGTATGACACCCAGTAACTTTTGCATAGACTTTGTATTTATATTGAGAAATTCATTAAATATATAAGAAATAATTGTTTTGAACCTAGTAACAAAGTAGGTTCTTGGTCCAGCAGCATTAATGGAACCTGCTAAATTTATGTTGCCCTACTTGATAAAGGGTTCGATTCCCCTTGAGCACGTATAATGAAGGTTTTTTAAAAATATAAAATAACTGGAAACCCACAAACTTCAAATTCTGGATCCACCTCTGAATTTGCTGGAATATCATATGTAATAAAGTGTATAAGTATTTGAAACTGATTAGCATTGGATACTGAATATATTGTTATTAGTTCGGGAACAAATGACGACACTTCGAGTAATATGATAGTAATTCATCAAATTAATGTCCTCTAAAGGAGTTGGAATCTTAAAATTTAAAAACACAAGAAAGACTGGCATTTTGGGAATCGAAAGCCGCATCAAAAGTAAAAAGAGAGCTATATAAACATATACAGAGATTCAAATTGAAGGGGAAAAAAGAGAAATATGACAAAGGATATGCTGTTTGAAAATCCTTGAGTACTCCTAGTCTCAAGTCTCAAGAGTCAAGTGACACACTTCAAAAGCATAAAATCATGCAGCATCTCCAGCTTTCAGCAACTTTTTTCTACATCTCTCACCTACTAGTTAATTTCGAGGACAAGGCAATAGGAGGAATCTGATGAAAATATTTTTTAGTAGAGCTTTCACCAAATGGAATTATAAAGGATCAGTAAAATTAACACTCCCCCCCCCCCCCCCCCCCCCCCCAAATCTGAGTATCTGACCCTAGAAAAAGCAACCCTTAATGCAAGAAGATATAAATGGCAGGATATGCCGATTCCCCAGGGGTTTATTCCCTCCTAAAGTGAGAAGGAATGCTCTATATAAGCTTGGAAGGGCTCTTCTGTGATGAATCAAAAGCAGAAAAATGAGAAAGAATATTTTGCTTATGAAATAGACTACATGATTTTTCTAAAAGCGCCAATTGAATGCTAACGCAAACTAAACTCTATATCATTTGCTACATATGCGAACAAATAAAGACCCACAGGGAAGACATTGAGTGGAAAATATCAACAAGAAATTTAAAATCCACAAAAAAGAAGGGAAAATAAACGAAAAAAAATAAGAACTTACCTGCAGTAAGGTAATTTTACATGTAAAAGAGAATGAAAAGCACATGGATATGTAGGGGAGCATGGTTTCTCTTGTTGGACAGAAAGAATGTTGTTCAAGTCAATTTCTTAAGTAAATTCCTCTGTTGTACGCATGACAGAATATAAAGGACCACGAATATATAGTTGGAAATTGGAAATATAGACGAAGAAACAATGGAGTAGTCCTGACAAATGGAACGGATAACCTCTCAGTAAAGAGTGTTCTAAATTCAATAAACCGTCATTGAGGAATGTTGCATATGACACGAACAATTGGCAAATTTCAATTAGTCAGATAATAAATTTTGATTTCGGATACATTAAAATATAATCTTGATGAGTGAAGTTCAATAGAATATTTATGACACCAACTAACCTGAAATGTCATCCACACTACTTAAGATTTCCGAGGGTCAAGATAAAGTTTGCTGTAAGGAAAAGGAGTAAGAGAAGGAACCATATTTAAGAGGATTAAAAGAACTGCCTCTTTTTTAAAAAAAAAAAAAAAAAAAAAAAGAAAAAGAAGTGACATTGATTTTTCTTTAATGGAACAGATTTTTCATAATGTTAAAAAATAGAAAAGGCAAAAAAAATTGGCAACAAAGATAAAGCAAATGCTCGACCTAAGTGAGGCCATCGCCTCTTGGACAAGCTAAGCTTTATATATATATATATATATATATAGACGCACACACTAGTTTTGAGCATGCGTTGCGTGTATGGCCCATGTGAAAAGTTTAAAATTATAATCGCATAAATAGGAGTATTAAAGTATATTTTAGTTACAAGATAAAAATTAAAGAAAAATGAAAGCTTCTAAATTTGATGAATGTATATTTTATTTAGGTAGTTTAATTAAAAATATTAAACTATAACAACAACAACAACATACCCAGTGTATTCACATAAAGTGGGGTCTGAGGAAGGTAGAGTATACGCAGACCTTAATTACCCATACCTAAGCAGTGTATTCACACAAAGTGGGGTATGAGGAGGGTGAGTATACGCAGACCTTAATTACTCATACCTAGGCAGCGAGACTGCCTTCGATAGACCCTCGACTCAAATAAAGCAGGGAAAAAACACATTAAACTTTGTCCATCAAAATTTTCTTGTGATTTAGATATGAATTTCATATTTGTGTTGACTTGTATTCACATTGATCGCATTTTATGCCTCTATGACCTTAAGATTTATTATGAATTAACTTGAAAAGGTAAGCATGAATGTAGCAAACTACACAAAAACAAGGAACGAAATTTTTAACATGACGAACACCAAAATTATTATGTCAAATGAAACAATATATTAAGCTTCTTTGCAACATATAGCATGACTGTACTTCTTTGCGACATGCTATATACAAAATTTATATTAATATAAAGAAGAAAACAATTCAAAATGAAGATAATAAAGAGAAGAAAGTTTAGCCCCACTTTCGGTCATTTTTCCAGACAATCAGTTCTTTTTTCTATTATAGAATGTCCTACCATTCCAAGACCTTCACCATTATGCCCTATTAATTCAAAGAGAGAACCCAATAAGGTAAAAGAAAATAAAAGGGTAAAAACTATTGAAAGAACAGTTACAAAGTTAACCATTGTTTTTTTTTTTTTGTTGATAACCTACATAAAAATGTATCCAACAAACAATACATAATCCAATAGAACATACACAAAGAAAAGGTGCCAAGGTCGTTATATATAGAGTACGAATAATTGCATTTGATAATGATCCAACTTGATAATTGGAGTTGCCCGGCCGTTGCACTAATATGGGCCAGGGATACTTGGTTCCTCTGGTTCTTCAAGGCTACGTTGCTTGGAGGAGGGAGAAGGGAGTTACTGCAGCCTATGAATAGGGTTATAAGATGACATTGATTTTTATAGAGTATTTGATTTGATTCATATTTTTCATTGTTGCATGCCTCTACCCATTGGCTTATGTACTATAAGTTAATGGAGATTTTAAAGTCATTTGGTCGAAAAAAAAATCTATATAGGATTTTTGACTTGGAAAACAAACAAGCATTTTCGACTTGGAAATTTCGACCACACTAATGATTAAAAAAAAAAATTGACCACATGAGGTCGAAATTTTCAGAATTTTATTTTTATTTTATTTTTTATAAAGGATTTCGACCTCACGGGGTCGATTTTTTAACGGGAAAATATAATTTCGACCACATGTGGTCGAAATTAATTTCTATACAAATAATAAATGGAAAAAAATCATTTTATACAAAATTAAATTATATAAATATAAAAAAATAATTAAAAAATAAAATAAAATAAATCTAATTTCGACCTCTTGTGGTTGAAAATATCAGTAGATTTAGACCCATCGGGTCTTTTTTCTTCTACCCTCTTCTCCTTCTTTCTCTCTCTTTCTTCTCTCCCTCTCCTCTCTCCACCGGCGACCAACCCACCCCACCACCCCAGACGCTCAACCCACCGCCGTTTCCTCTGCATATTTCCAGGTTTGTTTTTTTCTTTTTCCTTTTTTTTTTTTTTCAATCTCATGAACTTTTGCCCCAAATTGAACTAGTTCTCAAGCCTGTCTTTCAATCTCATGTTATTAGTTGCATCACCTTCTATATTTAGTAGATTTGTTAACTTTATTTAGTGTTCAATATTTGTTTTAGGGTTTATATTTTTTTTTAGGGTTTTGAATTAAAATTAAAATGTTGTTGTATTGAAATTGAATTGAACTATTGAGTGAAAGTATTGAAATTGAAATCGTTGGGCTATGTATTTAGAATTGGCGAGGTATATTGAGAATTGTGGGGGGAGGGGGGGGGGGGGGGGGGATGGATAATTGAGAATTGGGGTATAGGTTAGCCTTAATTGTAAGTCTCTACCTCCTACTTATATTGAATGTTGTTGTTGTTGCATTTGTAGCTATTTGTTGTTGTTTTTAGCAATATTTGAGATTTGTTAGAGCTAGGGAGACTTAGCCTTTATACTTATGAAATAAAATATTCTTTTACTAATCATATAAACTAAGTATAGTTTAACAAGTTCAAACTTTATGCTATTTCTGTAGATGGAATCTCCTAGTTGGATGTACTATAGAGCTAATCCTGGTCGATTTGGGTTGAGGGATGAATTTGTAGCCGGTGTTTATGGTTTTGTTGACTGTGCTAAAACACTTGAGGATTTTACAATTCATGATGTGGTTAGGTGTCCTTGTTCTAAATGTAAATGTATGAATTTCGAGACCCTTGAGATTGTTAGGCTACATCTATTTAATAAAGGTTTTAAAAGTAATTATACAGTTTGGACTAGTCATAGAGAAACGTATAACAGTTTGGGTAGATTTCATAACTTTGTTGTTGGTGAAAGTAGTATGGCGGTAGAACCTAATGTCCAGAATTCTAGAACGCACGACATGGTTTGGGATGCTTATGGCATGCATCCAGGCTTTGAATCTGGTGGCCATGTTGAAGAACCTCCCAATGAATTAGGCTAGACGTTTTTATGAAAAATTAAATCAAGCTAGTCAGCCCTTATATGATGGTTGTACCCACTCTTCATTATCTATCGTTGTTAGATTAATTATTGAGTATCAAAGCAGATTACAATGTTCTCCAAGGGTTAATGGATTATTTGATTGACCTCATGCATGAATTGGTTGACCCGATTCTAGAGATACCCGATAATTACTATAAGTCAAAGAGATTGGTGTCTAAGTTGGGACTCTCGTCAGTGAGAATTGATTGCTGTGAAAATGTCTGCATGTTATACTATAATGATGACGTCGGTCTAGAATTTTGTAAGTTTTGTGGTAGTGGCCAGTTTAGGGATACTCGCAGTGGGAAGAGAGTGGTTATTAAGGCGATGCATTATTTACCTCTAATATCAAGGTTAAAGAGGTTGTATGCATCTAATAGCTCCGCTCCTAATTGAGTCCTTCACTTTAAAAAATGGCAAAAAAATTCATCGTTTGATTGTCACCGTCAGTTCTTGCCAATGGATCATCCCTTTAGGAGAATGAAAAATGTGTTCAAGAATAATACAATTGAACATGACTGTCCACCTCCAATACTGTCTGGTGAGGATATTTGGGAGAGGGTTCAGCACCTTTCAAAGGCTATCGAAGAAGAACCGTACATATTCAATGGGTATGGGGCTTACCATAACTGGACAAAGCAGAGCAGATTTTGGGAGTTGCTCTATTGGAAGGATAATCTTTTGTGTCATAATCTTGATGTCATGCACATTGAAAAAAATTACTTTGATAATTAATTTAACACAGTGATGGATGTGAAGGGCAAGACCAAAGATAATGTTAAGGCTAGAATGGATTTGATTGAGTATGTTGGACGAAAAGAGTTATGGTTGCAGCCGAAACAGAACAAGGTCTTCAAGCCTAAGGCTAGCTATTCTTTCATAATGGAGCAGAAGCGAGAGATTTGTAAGTGGCTCCAGAACTTGAAGATGCCAGATGGGTATGCATCAAATTTTGGATCACGTGTTGATATAGAGCAAGGCAGGATACATGGGTTGAAAATTCATGACTGTCACGTTTTCATGGAAACTTTACTCCCTATTGAAGGAAAATATTTTATTAATAGACTCTATAAATCTATACAATATCTCTTAGTCTCTCTTGTTATGAAAATAGCTAGCAGCGTCCCTATTTATAATAGTATAAAACCTACTTTAACTCAAATCAGGAAAACCTATTCCTATACTAATTTGACTATAAATCCTAATTGGACATGGATTAAAAGATCAAATCCTAACCAATTTTTGTTTCCTACAATTTTGAATTATTATTTCCAACATTCTACCGTAATTCAAAATTGTATATCTGATTCTTGATCCACTTGTCACAATCTTCAAATTGTCGAGACACTTGTTTCCAACCCATCAATCGTTGAAGCACTTTCTCTTCAACCGCCACTCACCATCTTCCAATTTGTTGAAGCACTTTCTCTTCAACCGTCACAATCGTTGGAGCACTTTCTCTCCAACCTTCACAACCGTTGGAGCACTTTCTCTCCAATATTCCATTGTTGAAGCACTTTCTCTTCAACCTTCAATCGTTGGAGCACTTTCTCTCCAACATTCCAATTTGTTGATGCACTTTCTCACCAACCTTCAATTGTAGCACTTTCTCTTCAACTTTCACAATTGTTAGAGCACTTTCTCTCCAATATTCTAAATTGTTAATGCACCTTCTCACCAACCTACATTTGTTGAAGTACGATCTCTTCAACCTTCAACCGTTGGAGCACTTTCTCTTCAACATCTCAATTTTGTTGATGCACTTTCTCATCAACCTTCAATTGTTGAAGCACTTTTTCTTCAACCTTCACAATTGTTGGAGCACTTTATCTCCAACATTCCAATTTTGTTGATACACTTTCTCATCAACACCCAATTTGTTTTTAATCCACTTCTTCGATTTCTAGAGAAGACAGCTCGTTCCTCTTGTGCATATTTTCTTGCACCTCTTTAAACTTGCAATAGTTTGTTAGTCCTTCTCAGCATGATTGTTTTTCATGCATATCAGTAGCCTGACGTTTGCCAACATCATCATCATTGGCCAGAAGGGCGGCATATATGAGTCATAGCCACCCGCCGGCAGCAGAAGCTCTTTGATTTTCTACCAGGATTGTAGAAGCTTTGATACCAATTTGAAGGAAAATATTTTATTAATAAACTCTATGAATCTATACAATATCTCTTAGTCTCTCTTGTTTTCACTTGTTATGAAAATAGCTAGCAGCATCCCTATTTATAATAGTATAAAACCTACTTTAACTCAAACAGAAAAACCTATTCCTATACTAATTTGACTATAAATCCTAATTTGACATGGATTAAAATATTAGATCCTAACCCATTATGGTTTCCTACAATTTTGAATTATTATTTCCAAGAGCCATTGCATTTAGTGGCTTGCCTGAACGCATCTGGACACCTATGACAAAAATTAGTTTGTTCTTCAAAGACTTGTGTTCTAGTACGTTGAGGGAAGGCAACCTTTCTCCAATATATCAGAATATTCCTATTGTCACAAACAAGTTGGAGACGATTCTTCCACTGGGGTTCTTTGATGTAATGGATCATCTTGCAATTCACCTTGCGTACGAAGCCCGACTCGGAGGTCCAGTTCAATATAGGTGGATGTATCCCTTCGAGAGGTAATGAGTCAATTTGTTTTATTTGTTCCTATATACTCACTTTAAAAAAAAAATTGATACTTAACAAAATATAAATGCATGTGTATTGGTAAGTTAAAAAGGGATATAGAGCACAAATCTAAAGTAGAAGGCTCAATGTGCGAAGTTTACCTTGCGAAGGAAACATCCCATTTCTGTTCTTACTACTTTCGGAACGATGTGCCTTGTTTGAGAAACTGGCCTAATCAACACTACGATGGAGGTGTAAATAACTCTTTGGCGAAGCCGATATCGAACTTCAATCGACCAGGTGATGGGTCAAAAGAACGTGAGCGACCATTGAATCAAATGGAGTATAAATCAGCTTCGATACATATCTTGTTAAATTTCCTAGAAGTTCAACCATATTATGAGTAAGTTTAACTAAAGTTGCAGAAATTATTCATTTAAAATGAGAAAAGGGGCTAACTTAAATTCCATTTTGTTGGACAGTCTCTTTGTGGAGATACATGGCCAAGAAAAAGTGTCCGACCAATTTACAACTTGGTTTAACCCTTACGAAAGTTTTATATATAATTTTCTAACACAAAGCTACCAACAATACAAAGTTTTGAATTCTAATATTTTTTAACTTTCTACTTCTTAACTTTTAATAGGTTCACAATAATCTGTGTGGTTTTCATGAATAATTTTTTAGGGACTTATCTTGCGGACCCACTAGTGTCCATTGTATTGACAAAATATGTGGTTAATGATTTCAAATTTAATACCCGAGAATGTGCTAACCATATGAAAACTAATAACAGTGGTGTGTGGGTTAAAGGTGCTGATGGTGTTGATTATTTTGGTATAATCGAAGAGATTTTAGAATTAGATTATTCTGGTTGGCCTCTCACAAAAAATGTTCTTTTCCTATGCAACTGGATTGATCCAACCCCCCAAAAAGGTACAACCGTACTGAAGGAGTGCAATATTATTGAAGTAAAGCACACGCGGAAGTATGCAGCTTATGATCCTTTCGTCATTGCACACAACTTTAAGCAAGTGTACTATGTCCTTTATCCATTGAGACCAGATAAGTCTGATTGGTGGGTGGTAATTAAAACCAAGCCTGTTGGTCTTGTGGAAGTTGAGAATGATCTGCCTGCTGCCTTTCAGAATGACGACATATCACATGTTAACCAAATAGTCGACCCTGAATTAGAAACTGAACTGGAGCATCCAGAATAAATATTAGAAGAAGTCGATATAGCAGAAGTTACTGAAGAAGTCGAAGAAAATGAAACAAGCGATGAGGAGAGTGGTCATACAAGGAAGAAAATAATGAAAATTAGCATGTATTTCATTTTAGAACTATTAAATATGTGTAGTTTTACTTAATTGATTGTAAGACTTATAAGTATCTGAATCTTAATTGATTGTAAGACTTATTTTGTTTAAGTATGTAAGTTCCCTCCCATGAATAATTTGGCTGAATGCATATCATCTATATAAGTATTGGTAATATTGGAAGTTGATTGAAGTAATTAATTCTGTGGGAATTAATGTTTTCTACTTACTCTTATTGGCTAACAACCCAACAACATTGATAAATATTATATTTGTATCTTGTTTCTATTTAAGCTTGTATGGAATGTGAATTAGAACAGGATTGTTTCCATTTTCCTGCATGGACTTTTTTATATATACTGCTTTGAATTTTTTCTGTCACTAAGGTAGAGCAACTGCATAAGATATACAAAACATGTGGCTGTCTTTTGTTTAAGGTTTCTCATTTGCTTTTGTTTTAATCTATATTGCAATACTTACACATATTTATTGTGCAGAAGGTGGGTGATAATAGGGGTAAGGCTATTGCGAAAGCCCTGAAAAAGTCAAAAAAATGGAGTCTGTTTATACCATCAGAGGGCGTAGTGCCAGGTCCCCTTCGGATTGGAGCTAGAGATCCTGCCCCGTACCTCCCACCACGTGACCCTCCATTGCCACATTATTCTAATGCAGATGGATTAGCATGGAGTCAGCCGACTAGCCATGTCACAGTGCGCCCATTTTTTTGGCCTCAAGCACAAACAGAGCCACATGCACGATCTCAGTCACCTGACACACCTCGCACGATCTCACATAGCCTCCCTGCGTTTTATCATGTATCACGGCAATCGACTATGAGCGTTACTACAACAGTTACTCCCAGCCCGACTATGTCACAGTCATCGACACCATTTGCTCCACATGTTGGGACGTCGAGCGTGAAGAAAGTAGCTCTGATTCTGACGAGGAACCTCCCAAAAAAGGAGGCCCTCCATAGCTTAAGACTTTTGATAAGTATGGACTTTTGATAAGTATGGTCATCTCATAATCGAACCAGTTGGATTCACGTAAGTATATTCAATATGCATAAGTTAGTTACTTTATTTTAAAACATCAAATTATTTAGAATCTAATTATCTAGTTGTTTTGATGCTGCTTCTTTCCGGGCAAAACAACTAAAAGGATTTCAAAGACAATCAAAGGACTTTATAGAGGTGTCATTCCGTCTTGGGGCAAGGTGCCACCGGATCTAAAGAGGCAGATGTTTATAGAGTTTAGGGTATTTATTATTTGTAGTAAAATAATATAAATATATCTTGATTGTTTATGGAATATTCCTTATATATTAATGAAATCATTTTAATTTCTTTGCAGACAAAGTGTTCTTGGAAGCCGGAACATGAGAAATTAGTAGCGCATAATTTCGAGAAAAAGGAGGGGAAAATACTTAAGGATGCGTTACGTAGAGCTCGTATTCATTGCCTGCAGCCTAAGTGGATCGCTACACACTAGTGGGACCACGAGCCAAGTGGACTTGATGAAGCAGCTGGTATGTCTCCTTCTTTAGCTTTGGCTGTCTGTTATGCAATTTAATGCCGCTTGTCGTGTTATATCGAAGATAAGGCAAATTAAGATAAAGAAGGTGTTAACTGGGTTCCAATCCGAGCTTGCCGCTCCCCGTGGTTTTGTTTAATCTGTTAAAAGTTCTTTTTATTTTATTTTGTGATTTAGTATTTGATTAAAGAAGTTAGCTTCAATTCTTGAATTCTGATTTGGGGTTTTCCCATTACTTTTCCATGTTGTCGTGGTTGCCTTTTGATGGTTAATGTCTTTGGTATTTTGGTGATTTTTTTTTTTTTTTAAACTGAAAGCACCCTGCCAAACGGCAAATAGAGTACTCTTTGTTGGTATTTTGGTGCCTCTATTAGTAGATATGTAAATTTGTTCTGTGCTGGATTTGAGCTAATCAAACAAATTCAAAGTACTCTTAGTGTTCAATATCAACAATGCAATAAGATGAATCATTTTCAGTTGTAAACTTATGGCTGCTTTCTTTGTTCTCATTTGCTAAGGCCTTGTGCTTTTAAATTGGCATCTGCTGTGAAATTCAAACTTGTTTGTATGACTCACAGCCGAGTGAAGTTTAGCTTTTTTATATGATTGGCGGGATCTTAAAATTGCGAACAGCAACAGTTTGTGCTTTTTTGAAATTTGGTTCTTGGCATCCTATAGTAATGTGATTTCACTACGTAAAATTGAGTTTTAGTACCTCTGTTGTAGAAAATTCTATTTACAATCCAGTTGTCATAACTTTACAGGAAGCAATTGATAGTATAGCAGAACTGTTGCAGATTGTTTCTTCTGTTGGTACCTCTATGAGAGTTAGCTTTTTCCTACATTCGTTGCTATTCTTACTGCCAAATTTGCAGGCACTCATTTTCATATCCTTGATATGGTATTAACCTAATTTACTTGGACCCGACAGTTTGAGTGCCGTACCGTGTCGATACGAAACTGACAAGGGTAAGGGTATGGGATCTGTGTTGGATCCGGTCAAATGAGATCGGGTGTGTTGACCAAATTTTGGGGAAAAATTGATATTTGATTTCCGAGAAAAGGACAAAATTGGTCCCTTAACTATGATAGTAGGTTCAAAATAGTCCCTTAGCTATGCATTTAACGGTTTTAGTCCTTTAAATTTATTCAAGTTAACAAAAACGATCCCTTAATTATGAGAGTAGGTTCAAAATAGTCCCTTAACTATGCACTTAACGGTTTTGGTCCTTTAAGTTTGCCATAAGTTGACAGTTTTAGTCTCGACAAAATATTCATCGAACTCTATTTGTTAGATTTGACGAGAACTATGAAAAAAAGGGAAAAATTAGTGAGAACTCTAGATCGGTCAAATAACTCGGGACAAAACCGACGGACGTTAGTCGGTTATAGGATGGACTTCCGCGCATTTTTCCTCAAAAATAACCGATGTACTTCCGTTGGTTTTCGTAAAAAACAATAAAAAATAGTGTCCCTCGATTTTATCCATCGGTTTCCGTCCATTGTTTTTTTCGCTTGTTTTTGGTAGTGACAACTTTTTTAGTTTCTGCTATTTCTAATTTATTTCTAAAGTCTAGTGTATTTTATTTAGTCGATGGATTCCCTCAGTTTTAATCGATAGAGTCCGTCGGTCTTTGTGTTTCGAGACATCATTTTTTGACATTATCAAACCGTTAAGTGCATACTTAAGGGATTATTTTTAACCAACCCTCATAGTTAAGGGACCATTTTGTCAACTTATGGCAAATTTAAAGGACCAAAATCGTTAAGTGCATAGTTAAGGGACTATTTTGAACCTACTCTCATAGTTAAGAGACCATTTTTGTTAACTTGAACAAACTTAAAGGACTAAAACCGTTAAGTGCATAGTTAAGGGCCTATTTTGAACCTACTATCATAGTTAAAGGACCATTTTTATCCTTTTCTCTTTGATTTCCCAAAGTAAAGAATTGGGGAAGAAGTTTCAGACAAAGAAGAAGAAGAAGACGCCGCAAAAGAACGACGAAGAAGAAGAAGACGCAGAGATCTAATTAGGAATTGACCAATTTGTTAATTAACCCTTTGCTAATATGCTGCCACGTTGGCTTATGAGATAAACATTACATATACTATCTCTTCAAGAATTTTAAGTTTATAAAAAAAATAGAGTTTTAATCGTGCCAGTAATAATTAGAGATTAATTTTAATTGCACCAATAATAATTAGGGTTTTAATCTAAATAATAAACAATTTTTTAATTGTAAATTAAATATAATTTTATATGCTTTGAAGGCACACATTTTTCATTTAACTAAACTTCATATATATTACAAATATGTATATAATCTAAGTAAACAAATTTTATTAATTAACCTAATTATGCTATTTATAAATGTTTTCTTTCTCATTGAAATGAGGGATAATAGCTAAATTAATTATTAGCATATTAATTTTTTGACTTAATATCTCATAATTATGCATACTCTTATAGCTATATTTTTAGATTTTTAATTTATTTTTGCCGGATCCCCGCACCCGTATCCGAACCTAGATTTGTATTCCCGAATCCTAAAATTTTGATCATGAACGATCCGACCTTGGGATCCATACCCGTGTCGGACACCCGCACCCGAGTCCGAGTAACTTAGGTATTAACTATTAGGATATGCAGATATGTAGTGGTGACTTCACACATAGGCAAATGTATAGAAACATGTTTTATTCTCATTTATTGAAAACTGGTTTAGTAGTTTCGTTTTTTGCAAATGTGGAATCAAATGTTTCACTTTTATGTCATTTGTTTCCTGCTTTTGTTGACATTGTAAAATTTTGGTGGCTTAGTTTGTGTTTAAAGTTATAAGCAGATAGTTTGTATTTTCTGGTGTCTCATAACATTAAGTCATTTAGGAAATTCTAACCTCAATATGGAGTTTGTGTAAGTCAACAGAATTAAGCACTCTAGAATAAGCTTATGCTTACTCATCCTTTCACTTATTTCTTTTGTAATATTCTTATTATGGTTCCTTAATATTCTCCCTCTTTCATCAGATTGCGGGTTGTATTATGTGGTTTGACATGCATCATTTGTTTTTTAATGGAAGAATGATGTATTCCAAGCTGTCTGAAATATGATTCTAGATCATTTGTTTTTGTAATTTTCTTGTTGCTTACTTTTTTAATTGTTAATCTTGATTTGCTTGCAGGAGCTCCAGAGGGGTCAGGTAGTACCTCAAGATGAGATCTTCAAGATTACTCACACGAGCAAGACGAAGAACGCCAATGGTACAGACCGATGGGTTGAGCCAAGGGCTAAGCGAACCTATGTAAATCACTAATTAACAATAATAACTACTTTTTTATACTAAATTAGACTTCTAACATTGTATCTTTCAACTTCATAACGAATTTCAACAACACTTTGGGGAGTTTCAAGATACTCAGCCAACCGGCACGCCGATAACCGCAGAGGTAATAAAGCAGCAGGGGATGAAGAAGGTTGCTCCCCCGACAAAGTATGGGACAGTTTATGGGATGGCTAATCGAGCCTTTCGTCAATACCCGTCGGCCCTTGAAGGCATAGGTGCTACTGATGAGGGGGCAGTGGATCCTAAGGAGTACGAAGCTATGAAGCAACAAGTTGCTCAGCTAACAAGCACACTTAATGCCTCGGAGGCCAAGATGTTGGGTATGCAGGGCCAAATAGACAGCTTACTCAATTCAGAGGCGTTTTTGATTTCCCCATGTCCTGGGGATGCTCGTAGGTCACAGCCCCCTAACCCACCCCCAACCCCCACCCCCCAACCTTTCCAAGGTAGACGACGTAGGTCACAGGCTAACATAAAAGTGGGGAGGATACGAATCATGTCTCTAACACCAACGTTGACCTTTTTTATTCGTACTTTTGTATTCTAATTTTGTTATGTTTTGTTGGATATGTATATGATGTTGAAGTGTTTGAATCTAGTTTTAATTCGAATTAGAAGTACTTTGAAGGCGAATTTGATTGTGGAATGTAGTTAATGGTTGTTTAAATTTATGATGTTTAAGTGTTTGAATGTAATTTTAATTCGAATTTGAAGTACTTTGAGGTTGAATTTGATTGTTTATAAGTGTTTGAATGTAGAGTGTTTAAGTGTTCTGGTGTTTGAACGTAGTTTATGTTTGTTATGTTGTATTGTTGATGAATTGGATGGTTGTAGATTAATGTTGATTTGGTTGTTTGCCAATTGGCAGGTAAATGCTATAAAAAATAATCCAAATCAGCCCAGATATTGCTAATTTTCGACCTCATGAGGTCAAAATTGTACACAGAAAATACAATTTCGACCACACGTGGTCGAAATTTAGCAATAATGTTACCTGATTTTGACCACATGTGGTCGAAATTCTAGGCAGAATTTCCAATTTCGACCACACCAACAATATTGCTAAGTGGTCGAAATTGTGTAAATAAATTTCTTTTTATATTTAAATGGTTCCAGATTTGGACCACACGGGGTCGAAATCTTTGAAGATAAATATTGTTTTCGACCACAAGCGGTCGAACACTGTAAATATAATTTAAATAAAAAATAAAATTTTCGACCACATGTGGTAAAAAACAGTTTCTCTCTTAATTTAGGTAGAAATTGTTTTCGACCACATGAGGTAAAAAAAATCGACCTATGTATTAGCGACCTGGGCATGAGGTCGAAAATTTGGTCGAAATAATGGCTTTTTTGACCTCATGCCCAGGTTGCTAATACATAGGTCGATTTTTTTTTTTGACCTCATGTGATCGAAATTTTTGATCGAAAATCCCGGTTTTGTTATTAGTGAAATTTAGATATTCTACTTTCTATAATGAATATTAAAGGTCGGAAAGTAACAGTTATTGTTGGGAAAATCTATAAAAATTAATGTCATTATAATCCCAGGAATATGGAGTATAAGTTTTGCCAGAGAAAAGTAATGGCATTTAGTGTCCATGCATTGAATTAATAATTGAATTTAGTGTATGTATGGGGAGGTAAAAGCGCATCCGGGATAGGTCACGAAATCAGGTACTTGATATGACCACGAGGTGTGTTCAGCTGTCCTCCACTCCCACCAATTCGGGTTACGTCTGCAGGTCTCGATCAGAGTGCCGCGACAGAAAGGTACGTTGTGCTGCAGTCTTGTCACATCACACGAATGTTAGGGTTGAAAGTCCAAAGTTGGTACATATGGTAGCTTAGAAAAGAAGGAACTGGGATTGATTTTTTTACTTATATCTTAGCTCTTACCTTTTTAAGGGTCAGGACTTCTTTCTGAGGAATGAACACGGAAACAATATTTTTCTCTCTTTTAGCTATTTGAATCTTAATTTATTCCTTGTTGTTTTTTAAAACGTATATAATGATCTAAGTTACTCCAGACCAGGCTCATACCAAGGGTTCTCGGGATTGGATACAACTCACTTGTCTTCAAACCCTAGAAAAATAGATCTCTAACTGATTTTTTGGTTAAACCCGATTTCGCCGAAAAACAGTTTGGCGCCATCTGTGGGGATAGACATTTGTGGTGTCGTCCTGATCCGAAGCAGAAAACCTTGAAAGCCCTACTCAGTTTTGGAATTGACATATCAAAAATAAAAAGAAAACACCTAACCCTGCCTGACAAGGCTAGTAGCACGTCGGGAGCAGTGCTCCGACGGGGACGAAAAATCTGCAGGGCTCGCAACCGGGAAACCAGCAAAGCTCTACCAGGGATACTGACCCGAGATTGGGGAAACAAATATAAAGGGAAGAAGTAGTGCTGCCCCTAATGGAGGTCCGCAATGAGATCCAGTTTGAGGAAGACCACCCTGACAAGTAGGCTAAAAGCAGGGAGAGGCGTTCTCGACTATGCTATTATGAAAAAGGGAGGAGCTCTTATCCTAGGGTAGAAGGTATGTACGAATCGGAAGATCCCCCCTCGAAATTCGCCCTGGCGGTAATTTTGGAGTTGAACAGTGCCATGATGGAACGCATGAAAAAATTCATGAATATCGTTGCTAGAGGAACACCGGTCAAATGCCCTACAAATAACTTGGAAGTCATAAAAGCGCCTAGGACTCTCGAGGTTATTACGGAATAGCAGGAGCCGGGGGCAACCGAGCAAAGTGCGGATCTATCAAGAATCACCAAACTAGAGAAAGAACTCCACGACTGGATGAGTCAGATACTCGGGGGCTCCCCCTGTCCTGAAAGGAGCTAGAACGAGGGTATACGGGAAGATTCCGTATAAACCAAGTGCGGCTCCCGCGCTCATTCCAAAGAAGTTTAAAATGTCAGACATACCCAAATAAGACGGAACCACCGACCCGGAGGAACATATAACGATATTTGAGGCAGCCATCACCGGAAACGACCTCAAGCGGCATGAGATTAAATCAATCATGCTAAAGAATTCCAGCACACTCTCGTCAAAGGACCGCTTTCCTGGTATAATCTCCTGCCTTAAAATTATATTGACTCTTTTGCTGCTCTTGCAAATACATTTGTGAAAGCCCATGCTGGGGCTCGAAGAGTCGAGACGCACAAAGAGTACGACTTTGCTATTGTTGACACCTAATTTTTGACCTCCAGTAATTTATTTTAATTACTCAAGATCCTTGGATAACAAATCAAATGAGTCATGCATTTTAAAGGGTTTAAATAATTTTTATAAAGTTGTCCAAGTCAATATTTTACTCATTTAAATTGATAAAGAGATTTTTATGACATTATAAATTATTTATAAATTAATTGATATTTTATTATATTTTTGAAATATTTGTTAAAATTAATTAAGAGCAAAAACAATTTTGAATAATCATTTATTTAAGGGAAAATACATAAAAACTCCCCCAACGTATACTCGGATTAATTATGACGCACCCAACCTTTGCGGGGGACCTATTACCCCCTGGACTTATTTTTTCTTTATATTTGTACCCCTTTTTGACTGACGTGGCAAAAAAAAAAAAAAATTGATGCCCAGTTGCATAGTGGAGAGTGTGCAGAGTGTTGCACACTCTCCGCCACATTGGTGTCACGTCACTGCCACTTTTTCTTTCTTTTTTTTCATTCGATTTTTCTTTTATTAATTATATTTACACTAATTAACCTCTAATTAACCATTAATTTTGTCTTCTTCATCACCAAACTCTTCTTCTTCTTCTTCTTCTTCTTCTTCTTCTTCTTCTTCTTCTTCTTCTTCTTCATTTCAAGAAATCCATCAACCCATTTTATTCCTCCATTAACACACACACATTCAACCCATTTTCTTCAAAATTAACAACACACATTCAACCTATTTTCTTCCTCCATTAACACACACACATATTTAACCCATTTTCTTCCTCCATTAACACACACATTCAACCCATTTTCTTCCTCCATTAACACACACACATTCAACCCATTTTCTTCCTCCATTAACACACACATTCAACCCATTTTCTTCCTCCATTAACACACACATACATTCAACCCATTTTCTTCTTCCATTAACACACACACATTCAACCCATTTTCTTCCTCCATTAACAACACACATTCAACCCATTTTTTTCCTCCATTAACACACACATTCAACCCATTTTCTTCCTCCATTAACACATACATTCATATGAAGGCAAATTGAACACCAAAATATATCCTCCACCGAAATGGCATTATGTTTTAATGGGTCAGACCCATTTTCATATTGGTCTGAAATCTCACTGTAGATTTGGATCACAATTAGTGATGTAGAAACGAATTACTCCAATTATATTGGGCTAACATATCTAGTGTTTTCTGCTGTTGTTGTTGCTGCCCCCCCCCCCCCCCCAACCCGCTCCTCTTGCCCCACCCATTTGAAGAAATTGCCATTTGAAGGACAAACTGTGCAATTTCTTCCTTTCTGGGCTATGTTCAATCATGGTGGCGTCGGTGGCGGCAGTGTGGTGGCGGTGGCGGCGGCAGTGGGGGTGGTTGAGGAGAAAGAAGAAGAAAGAGAAAAAGGAGAAAGAAGAAGAAATAGAAAAATAAATTGCAATTAGTAGCTTTAACAATTGAAATGTGAAAGAAAGGGAGGGAGGGTGGGAGTGGGTGAGAGGATAAAATATAAATAAATTTTTAAAAATTAAGTTTTATTAAAATATAAAAAATATTTTTACTGCTTTCAGTCGCTATTAATTTTTTTTTTTGCCACATCAGCCAAAAAAGGTACAAAAATACAGAAAAAAATAAGGCCAAGGGGATAATAGGTCGCCCGCTAAGGTTGAGTGCGTCATAATTAATCAGAGTATACGTTTGGGGGGGGGAGGGTTCTATGTATTTTCCCTTTATTTAACTGTTAAATTATGGGGGAAAAAAGTCAAATTGACAAATGATTTATTCCCTTTAATCCATGGAATTAGAGTAACTAAAGGAATTTACCATTTTGCCCCTCAATCACTAATTTTGTGTGTTTTCATAATTGGTTGAAATTAATAAACTGTTTCAGGGGTTAATTAGATTGAATAATCAATTAGAGGGTCATTATTACAAATTGGTTTTAATTACTAACTGTTTACATTACGGTCACAATTAGTTAACAAAGGGTCAGAATTGCAACACTCATTTGATTTTTTTTTAACTAAGTAAGGCTATATTTGCAAATTCCATCTAGTTACATAATTAGTCGTGTTTTAAAATTAATTAAAAATGCTAATCATGTCCTAATTTCTATAATGTGATCAATAATCAATACTCTAGCATTTTAGTCTACCCATTTTGCCCTTCGTATGCGTATATGCACATAATGTACGAAAATATATGCATATGATATACGTAAATTAAGGCCCCATCCCTTTGTTTTTATTTCGACCCAGCTCTAGCCCAACAGATTGGACCGACCTGGCCTAGCGAAGCCATCAGACATAAGGGGTATACCCCTCATTCATTTTCCTTTTTTTTTTTATACCAAACATACTCATATACCCTCTCTCTCCTCTCCTTTCCTCTTCCACGCAAAACCTAGGAACTGCTTAGGGTCCATTTCCTCTTTCTTGCCCAAAATGGCAAAGGGTCAAATTTCACAGAGCTCTAACAGTCCTGGTACGACTAAAAGCATGAAACAATCAATGCTCAATATGGTTTGCACTCGAATTCTTGATCGTCCTAAAATGGGTCAGATCTGACTGTATACGTTGGTTGTCTTGAGATCTTGATCGTTGATTTCGTGTATTGAAGGTTTAATTTTGAAAAAATGATGTTTGTGCCACATCGGTAGTTTTAGCCTTTAAATGAATTTTGGGGTTCTATTCACCATTTCACAAGTTTTGACTACCTCAAGGGGCTAGAATTTTGAATTTAAACTTCTCAAGTATAAATTTTTTAAATTTGACCTTAAAAGTTTGAGTTTTCCCTAAGTTCTAAAAATTATTTCTTTGTGTTTTCGTGTTTTGTGTGGCTGAGTTTCGAAATAGGAAGCACAAGCTCCAAGGTCCATTCTTTTCTCGGCTGCGCATATAAAAGGTAATTCTATATCATTTTGTTTTTCCCTCATTTAGATTTTGCATAGTATAAAGATGTTGAACTAGCTAGTCTATTTGGATCTCGTTTAGCCTAAGTTCTTGCTAATACTGGTTTATATCGTTAAATGTTGTCCTATTTAGTTATTTTCTTAGTTTATGACTTACTTAAGTAGATGATGTAACCAACTTGAATATCATGTTGAAACCTGCTTAACATGGGTTGATTAGACTTCATAATAGGTTGTTTGCTTAGATGATCTTCATGCTTCAACTTAAGATATGAAATAATGTGGTTGATGTATCTTGAACATGTTTTTTCATCCTAAATGATCTCATCCACACATAATAAGATAAAACCAGGTCTAATTAATAGTTTTTCTCAACTAATTTGCAATTGGAAATGGACTTTGATTCAGTTTGGCTTTTTGGTTGGTTAACTAATAGTTGAAGCTTTTGTGATCATGGCTCCACCTAGTTTAAACTAGAATATGTTTTAAACTACCTAGATATTTTTTAGTAATCTTAAAACTAATGTAACTAGAGACTTGAATGTGGCCCTGGTTTAGTTTGTTGGAGTGTTTCAATTCTCGATTGAATTTGTTTGGCTTAAACATACGATATTCACAAACCTATCTTGATGAGGCCCACATCACAAGTCTTATATCTTAAAACTAGTCCATATCTCTAAGCTCTAAAGGGTTTGATTGAACTGGAAAGAATGGTAAAACTTTTTAGAATCGGGTCTAATTTAAAGCTGATTGAAATGAATCTGATTAGTTTTGCTAACATAGCAAAGTGGTTGTTAAGTCTTAACTTGATTAGAGGTTGCCTTAAAGGTCGAAAGATGTAAAAATGGGAGAGAAATAGCTGTCAAGGATATGAAAATTTGTTTTATGTTGTCTTTAGTCCCTTTGTTCTTTTTCGCCAACCCCATTGTGTGTCCTGTTTAAATTGGTAGAGCAACTGGTGTTATGAAAATAAGCTGGTGTTTTATAAGTTCTTGAACATGCTTTAATGTTTCTTCATGGACTGGCTCTGGTTTAATAGGTGACCTTAAATGTCTAATTTGATAATTTAAAGTAGTATGAAGATGGTAGAGTAAAGCAGGTCTAGTTATACTTTGCTAGGTCTTGAATAGTTAAGAGATTGAGGTTTTGTCCTTTTTCTCTTAATATATATAAAACATGGTTGTACATTGATAGGGAACAGGGTCTGGAAATGACTGCTGATAACACTGCTTGCTTAAGCCTAAAATGATATTAAACATATAGGATCCTTTAAGTCCTGTTGGGATAAAGGGAGTTCAAAAAGGGTTTGTAGGTAAAATTTTAAGATAATTTGACTTTACAATCTGAGTTGTCCAACCCCCTTAGCATGTTTAAGGATGAGAGGAGAGGACCATGAGTGTAGATATGTAAGTATAAACCACTTGACAATGGGGAAGTCTTTTAAAGACATCTTAGGAGAAGATTGAGAAAGGGCCAAGCCCTATTTGGTCCATAGTATCTTTCTTCCCAAATAAAAGATTGTCATGGCATATCCCACAAGTCTATGCGGGTGAAACTTACCATATTTACACACTTGGTTGCCTTTCCCCATTATTGAGTTAAATGGGTCTTAAAAAATGAACTTCCTTTTGCATTAACGGTTGTTCACTTAGATCACTAAACTTGGTTATAATGCTTGTTGTTTGGATTTAAATAAACCTACTGACTTATTCAATTGTACCTTAGGGATTAGTTGACTGAACTAGGAGATACACATAACCTTGAGCGTTGTAGGCATTGATTAAAACTGGAAAGGGAGAAAGACTTCAAGTAGGTATATGATTACTGAAAATGAGTCAGATGTCTTATTTTGATAGTATATTAAGTTGTAAGGACCCTCTAATATCTGTTTACGCTTGATTCATGACTAAGACTCTCATAGGGGTGTCTGTATGCATTAGCTTAGTCTTATCTGTGCTTGAATTGATTTGTTAAAACACTAGAATACTAAAGAAAGGAGAAGAGAAATAGCTTAATATTAATTCAATTTAGTAGTATGATGACATTGGAATGCACTTAGATTTATTTTTCTTTACTATACTCTTGATAATGTACCGTGTCTTGAACCTTTGAGATGTGTCCTTAATCTTACTAGCCTAAACCTGGTTAAAGGGTCATGAGTGAGTCTGGCCTTGTTTAAATAATGCACTGATCCTTAGCATAACATTAAGCATCAGCCAGGGGCAAACACTACAAAAAAAGGGTAATTGCGGAGGTTGAAAATTGCAATTCGCGAGGGTTTTAGCCTTCACTAATTGCTTGAGGAGGATAAATCCCCGCAAATTGCAACTTTCAACCTCCACAAATTACCTTTTTTTTGGTTAGTGAAAATAGTAATAAAAGTGAGCTTTGAAATGATTCTAGGTGAATTGTGAATACTGTTTAGCTAAAAGCTAAGAAAGTTAAGAGCAGGCCATTAATTGTGAATGATGAGTTAAATCATGCACATTTTCTTATGGGATTAATCTGTTTTTCTACAATGGAATAGGACTAGAGGAGAAGGTCTAAAAGGGATTTAAAACTCTGAACCTTAAAATATTAAATCTTCTGTGTACCATGGGACTGCTTACCTCTCTGCTTGCTTAAAGTGTGTATGAAAATACAGTTGCTATACTTAAAGACTGCATATCTTACATAGAATTACTTGGACTTGAAACATCTTGGCATTGCTTATACTTGACCCTACCTGTACTCTAGTTTCTTGTCCTGATCTTTAACTCAATGATCTTGAGGGTAATGTCTACTTGTTATCATTAAGCCAGAAAAGCCATGACTCTTCCTATATTTTCCTGGCATAATTAGATTTGTCTGTGCTATGTTTCTGTTGATATCATAGTAATTAGAGATCAGTTACTTACCTTGTGTGTTTCTTATTGGCAAGTGATTGCTTCAATTAGAGAAGTCTGATCCAGCTGCTTAAGTTTATCCACACCATGTCCACTAGAGTTACAGACCCTGTCTTCCTGCACATCTTCTGCATTATGTGTAAAAATTATCCAGGCTTAAAATATTACATATAAAGGTTATGTGAATACATACGTTGGTTGTGCATAAGTCATCTACACTTGTTGTGGGCATTATATGAGTGACTCTGTATGGCCTCTATAAGTGTTAAATCTGCTGCTCACCTCTGTTTACATTGTATCAGTACTGAGGTTTGCTTACCCCATGTCTATGTGCCTAATCTATGTCTTGTCTATCCCCTATCTATGTCCTGCAGCTTACTCTTGATCTCTCTATGTCTATGTGCCTTTAATTATTTTGTTTACATAATGTCTACTTGATTCAAAACTGCTTTGAACTATGCTACCACTATGTACCTGCTTATGTTGTGATTGTTTGGTTCAGTCTAGCTTTGATCACATTGTATCCATGTATGCTATTTCATCCTTGTCTAAGTAATATCCAGTTGTCTTGGTTTTGGTTTACTAGAATATTACATCTGCTTATTGTCCATTCGTCTTTTCTCCTCATACTCTTTACTTGTTCCTATTACTTTATGGCTATCCTATAACTATGTGCATTAGACTTGTTCCATCTGTTCCAAGCCTGTTTATGGATATGTAAGTTTGTGTCCTCCATGGCTGTATTGGTTGGGAGAACAAACCAGTTTAGGGGGCCTGGTCTGAACCTTCCCCTAATGTCTAGCCATGCCAGAGGTTCATGAAACCTCTAGGAACTTGTGCGGCATCAGGAATATGGATGGCGATGACTTTCCTTCACTACCCAAGTCTTACCTAATAAAGTCTAAGGGCATGGAGGAACTGGGTTGGAACTTAAGACCATAAGCTCTAGATTTTGGGGGTTCCGCTATAGCCGAACACAAGGGAAAGATCATTTTTTTGACCGGAAAAGATCCAGAAAGCAAAAACCCGAAGGTTAGCCTTGCATGAACTACTAGAGTCCCAAAACCCAGGAAATTAAGCCAATGATCGACTGTCCCGGCCCATTCTAACGGGGCATTCTATTCCTTCAAGTCCCACAGCTCTAAATGGGCCTATTCCTTCGACACCTTTCCATGCATATGCATACTACACGACTTGTGAATAGATGTGATGTTATATACGTATGTGTGTACAGCTATGTATGTGATAGGATCAGTCAAATATAAACTAACCGGGGTCTTTGCTTCTTTTCTTGTTCATTGCATGGCCACTTGGGCCACGTATAAAACCAATTTGTTGGACTAAGGCCCAACAGGAATTTCTTCACATTTGGAGCGAGTTTGAGTAAAGAAAGGGAAGCTAATATTAGAAGAAACATGTAGAAGGCCCAGCTATGGGTGAAAATGGCCAACTTGGGGCTTGGTACGCCCCTAGCCTGCCCCATCTCTTTATTATTGTGGTTATATTTTTTGCATTCCAATTTTGTTGTATTCGAAGTTGCAATACTTGCAAGGAATTCATATTATTATTGGAATCTTTTGGTTTGAACTAGTCGTCTTAGGACAACGGCAGTTATGCCGTTTAGTAGACTTATAGGTCCCCCGAACGATTTTCAAAAACCAGATTTAGTATAACAATTTTCAAATTTAAAAGGATAATAAGAAAAAAAAAAAAGCTTTTGATACAAGTTCAAAACGGATATAAAGGGTTTTCAAAACTACAAATATTATGTCATTTCTCCAAGCTAACCAGCTCAGTTTTTGCAACAGAACAATGTATTTTCAACGTCGACCCCAGCTTTGGACAGAATTTGAATTGGAATAAAGTTGATTTTTGGGCCAAGCCCCATAGCGAAACTAGAGACTTTGAGGGGAAAAGCCCACTTAAAATTTAAATTACTTTGGGCCACGGCCCCGTTTGATCTTAAAAGGAGGAAAGAAAGACGGTTTTGGGCTTAAGCCCATTCATAAAACAAATCCATGTTCACATATATATACACGAATTTATAGGAGTGAAACTAAACCATTCTTTTTATAAACTCGGATATATTCAAAACAAGTGAAATATGTTCGTAAAGTACGCAGTTTTAACATGAGACGTTCTAATGTATCATAGGGATTGACCCAAAACGAAGTGTGTGATTAAAACATGGATATATATATATATATATATATATATATATATATATATATATATATATATACACACACACACACACACACACATACATATACATTGTCAAAAGCCAAAACATTTTTTACAAAGATAAAATACACTATTCTTATATAAAGGAGCCTATTCTTACCCGGATACCATAAATCCGAACCCAAAGTACCTTATATATAAAGGGAATATATTCAAATCTTTTTATATGCAAGAAATGACAACATTTTTATAATGCAGAAAATAAACACTAAATAAGCAGTTTAAGCAAATAATCACACACTGGAATTCCAAGGTCAACCGTATAGTACGGATCCTTAATGCTGGGGTCCCTAGCACCTTCCCCAGGGGATCACTAGAATCCTTACCTAGAACTTTTGATTACGAAGGATTTTTCACGGTGTTTGAATAAACCCTTCCAAACTAGTTTTCCCAATTTTCTAAAAATTAGGTGGCGACTCTTTTTCAAACAAGTCCGAAAGAGCATCAACGAGTTCGAAGTAGCTTTCCGAGTGCTAACCCCGCCCACAAAATGCGAACCGTTACAACTATAAAATAAAGGAATGATGAGACGCTTCGCGGCTATGTGGAAAGGTTCCAGCGGGAGAGGATGCTACTGCCCGCCATTCCGGAGAATTGGGCCACTGCGTCATTTGCCGATGGTTTGAACATCAACGGTTCGGAGACATCAAGGAAATTAAAAGAAAGCCTGAGGCAGTTCCCTGCCAAGTCTTGGAACGAGGTAAATAACAGATACACAACCAAAATGAGGATAGAAGACGACCTCAGGACGGTCTCACAGGAGGACGCGAGAAGGAAGCCATATGGGAGGCCTACGAATGCCCCTCCCCCACCCCCCAGCAAGCAAAGGTATCCAAGAGATTGATATGAACCATACACAACCCGCCTCCCCTCGAGAGGCGACGCAGGAACCCAAAAACCACAAAATGATCAGGGTCAACCCAGAAAGGTGAAGGAGATGTCGGTGCGAAGGCTATCAAATAATTCGTGCCCCCTAAGCCTGGGATCATACAATTTCAATGTGGATGATGCTGAACTGGTTATGTTCATGAAAAAAATGAAGGAGGCCAGGTTTCCAGCAGCAACCCGGTCCAACCCAAATAGAAGTGATTTGGAGTTATGGTGTGAGTTCCACACCCTCCGGGGCACTCAAATGAAGATTGCAAACACCTAAGTTATGAGGTAGAAAACTTTCTATAAAGAGGGAACCTGAAAGAGTATTTAAATAATCGGTTCAAGGATATTCGGGAAAAAGACATCGGGACTCCACATAGTAGCAGATGCCCCGGGCACGATCAACATAATCTTCGAGGGAAGAACCAGGGAGGCAATAGCATGAGATCCTCAGAATGAGAAGCCCTCCCCCTCCAGGAAAATGGGAAGGAACCATCACGAGGATCGCGTTACATTTGAAGCAGCGGAGGAAAGGAACGTCAATGGTCCGCACGCCGACGCACTGGTAATATCCCTTCAAGTTTCTGATTTTAACATTAAGCGTGTGAAATGGACAGGGGAGCTCGCCAGAGCGAGGCAAGAGCTCACCATATCCCATGCTCAGCGAGGTAGGGGGTCCAAAAGTGAAAAAAATCAGCTAAGTCCATTTTGACCCGATGAGCTCACTGAGCGGAGCTCAAAGCGAGGTAGACCCTTGCCAAGCGAGGCCTATAGCGAGGTCACTCCTTGATTTGGAGTGTGCTCGGTGAGCCAGGTGGTGCAAATGCCCTGTGCTATAAGTTCAATACTTCACTCGAAATTTCATTTATCAGACATTCCAACTTCATAGGAAACCCCTCAAGGACGATTTTTCCTTCCTCTCAAACCCCCACATCAAGGTACAGACACCTCTTCGATTCTTAATCGATCCTAGCACTAAATACATGATTCTTAAACAAAACATAGGATTTCCAAGGTAATTCTTCTCAAGTTATTCAAGCTAGGGTTTGTGTGTTCTTCGTTAGAAAAGTAAACTAATTTGTTAGACTTGAAATGTTCACAGTTATGTAAGGCTAACTATCTACGTGTGAGAATTTTATTAATCTTTCCCATGTCTTATTCTTCATGATTATTATGAATTGCATCAAAATTAAAGATTATGCCCTTGTTCATGAAAAGTTCAAGACTTTTATCCTTTGAGAATATAGCTTCGTAGTTGTTCATGATTATCATTTTGAATATTGTGAACTCAGTACGTAATAAATATAGAATTGTGTTTGATACAAATGAGTCTCAGTCTAGATTGATCAGTACATTCATAAATAGTTAAAGCTTCAAGTCTCATAATCAGTTCATGAATGTATGTCTCAGTGGGTCATTGTTCAACATGTTAGTGTTGTATCTTTCAGCATGATTCTCAGTTCTTTTATGTAAATTGTTTAATGTTGAACACCTGTGTTAGTGGACCTAAGGCCGCAGTTATGTATATGTATACTTTGGCCCGAAGCCGCAGTTTGTGCACATATACATTGGGCCTGAGGCCACAGATTATTTACTCAAATAAACAGGTGGTTCCTCATTCAGAATAGGGATTATTCATATCTTTACTTCTTCGTTCGGTTTTGTTATCATTTGTTAGTTCAGTTTCAGTTCCAGTATTTACAGTTATTTCTTTCAGTTGTTTTACATACCAGTGCAATTCAAATGTACTGACGTCCCTTTTTGTTGGGGTCCTGCATCTCGCGATGTAGGTAACGATTTACAGGTTGACGATTTCTCTTACTAGGACATCTCATATCAACTATTGGTGAGCCCTAGTCTTTTGGGGCATTATCCCTCTTTTTCAGTCTTTATAGTATTTCAATTAGTAAGGTATGTTAAGGGCCTTGTCCCAGTAAATAGTTAGCATTTCAGTATTCTTTAGAGGCTTCGAAGACTATAGCCCAGTTAGTCAGATGTTAGCAGGCTTTTATGTTTTAGCCTTGTCGGCTACTCGTTTATACTTGCAAACTTTTCAGTACTTTCTACATTTATGATATTTTAGTCAGACTCTTTAGTAGATCAGCATGTTGTGTGTTTATATTCATCTTGCATTTACACCACATATTGATCCATCCATCCAGTTGGTTCGCTCGGTCACATGCATGCAGGCACCGAGTATCGTTATACGCCCAAGCCATGGTGCGAGGCGTGACAAACAGGGTGGAGGATTTGCATGGATTATCGTAAACTGAACGAGGCCACTAGAAAAGATCATTATCCAATCCTATTTATTGATCAGATTTTTGATAGATTAGTCGGACAGGAGTATTATTGTTTTCTTGATGGTTACTCTAGCTACAATGAGATAGCTATTGCTCTAGAGGATCAGGAGAACACCACCTTCACTTGCCCCAACGATACATACGCTTTCAAGAGGATATCGTTTAGGTTATGTAATGCAGCAGCGACTTTTCAAAGGTGGACAATAGCAATATTTTCTGATATGGTGGAGGATTTCATAGAAGTGTTTATAGACGAATTTTCTGTCTTCGGGAATTCGTTCGATATGTGCTTGAGATGTTTGCTAGCAGGAAAGATGTCAAACCCAGGCTAATTTGGTGGATTCTCCTATAGCAGGAGCTTGATGTGGACATCAAGGATCATAAAGGAACAGAAAATCAAGTTGCTGACCACTTATCAAGATTGGAGGATCACGATCATGTTGTGGAAGATGGTCAAATTCGAAGTTTTTCCTGATAAACAACTTTTTACTATTCATGAGGCAAAATTACCATGGTATACAGATATCGTGAAGGGGTCTACCCACCTGAAACTACTACGTATCAGAGAAGGAAGTTTTATCATGATTCGCGGTTCTACATATGGGATGAATCTTATTTGTACAAATAGGGTTCTGATCAGTTAGTGAGAAGATGCATTCCCCAGGCCGAGGTGAGTCAAGTGTTGGAGAGCTGTCATTCTTCCCCATATGAAGGATAATTTAGAGGTGATCGCACTTCAGCGAAGGTGTTGCAATCGGGTTTTTACTAGCCCACGCTATTTAAAGATATTCATGCATTTTCTAGAAGCTGTGACAGATGTCAGTGAACTGGAAACATCTCAAAGAGGCATGAGATGCCTTTGATCAATATTTTGGAGGTAGAGATATTTGACGTATGGGGCATTGATTTTATGGGGCCTTTCCCACCATCCTTGGGGAACAACTACATTCCACTTGCGGTTGATTGTGTTTAAATGGGTGGAGGCAATTCCTCTCCCAACTAACGATGCAAAGGTGGTGGGAAACTTTGTGAGGAAGAATATATTTGCATGGTTTGGAACTCCGAGGGAGATGATCAGTGGTGGTAGAGCTCACTTTTACAATAATCTGTTAAAGAACCTCTTGGCTAAATATAGGGTAAACCACAAAGTTTCTACGGCTTACCACCCGCAAACATGTGGAAAAGTAGAGGTGTCCAATAGAAAGGTGAAGCAGATCTTGGAGAAAACTGTGAACGCACAGAGGAAGGATTGGCCAATAAAGTTAGATGATACTTTGTGGGCCTATCGAACAGTGTATAAAACACCTATTGGGACTCTCCCTACAGGTTAGTCTATGGAAAGGCATGTCACTTGCCTGTTGAGTTAGAGCACAAAGCTTATTGGGCAATCAAAAAGCTCAATCTTGATATGAGCTTGGCAGGTTAGAGACGGTTGTTGCAACTGCATGAGCTCGACGAGTTCAGACTGGGGGCATATGAGAACGCCAAGTTGTACAAGGAGAAGACAAAGAGGTGGCATGATAAGCACATTCAATATCGTGAATTTGAGCCAGGGCAGCAAGTACTCTTGTTCAATTCTAGATTGCGGTTGTTTCTAGGTAAGCTGAAGTACCGATGGTTGGGAACATTTATGGTGATGAGGATAACGTCGTATATTGCAGTGGAGATGTGATCGATGGCTAAGTGTGAACGTTCTTGGTTAATAGGCATAGTCTCAAGCGATATTGGGGTGGTGAAATCGATAAGGGGAAGGAGCACGTGCTCCTCGATGACAAATAGGGAGAGGACTTGCGTCGTGCCACGACGTTAACTAAGGAACTTCTCAAGAGGCAATCCGAGGTTGTAATGTAACAAATGAAAATAAAAACAAACAAAAAAATGAGAAAAATAAGAAAAGATGTCTTGCCACGACCTAAACTATGGCGCTTGTTGGGAGTCAACCCAACCTTTTATTGCTTTTGTAGTTTTAGTTGCTTTTCACGCTAACAGGCTGTGGTGAAGGTATATTTTGTAGGTACAAAGGCTAAAAATGGGGTAATGGACAAGGAAAATCGACTAAGGTATGAGGGAGCAGGGCCTCGCTAAGCTAAGCTCAAAGTGAGACCACGCCTCGCTTTAGAGCTCGCCCCGCGAGCAAGGCAGGTAAAAGAAAATAGATTTTTTTTTCTAAGGCAAAAAGGGTAGCCACACCTCGCCAGCAAGCAGGACAAGTAAAAATGGTTTTTTTTTTTAAAGTTACGATTCAACCCGAACCACCCTACCTGCTAACAACGTTTTAAAAACAATCTTTCCCAATCCTTTCCCCCACTTTACGCCAAACACACACAAACTGTTCCATAAACAAAAACAAAATTCCCTCTCCCACAAACCCTTAAAATAGTGCACACCAACGGTTGCTTCCACCACTGTCAGCCCGTCTCAGTCGAATCTCCGATAAGTTTTCTTGTTCTTTAGTTTTCTTGTTCTCTTCTCTCCTCATTTCTTATGGTATGAGATAGTCCCATTCCTATTTCCCCCACTACCATGAATTATGAAATTGTTTTTACAAATAATGCATGTGTAGAAAATTATGAAAGTTGAAGCTTTTGAGTTATGTTAATGGTGAACGTTGAAATTCATGAAGTATTGATAATGGTGAATAATAGATTGTTAAACCCATTGCCCTGAAACCCCCGTAGTTGTTGGAATTGTTGTTGGGTGTTGCTTGATGCTTGACTCCATGCTAAAATTGGGTTGTTTAGGCACCCTTAAGCCACTAAAAGCTTCTTGCGCAAACTATGCACTCCAAGTGTTCAATTAAATGCTCCAAAGTATAGTCATAGGTAGAATGGTCCCAACGATGGATGGATGATAACTGTCTTGAGGGAACATTAGTCATAGGATGCTAGAATGCGTGATTTGCCTCACAAATATGCAAATTTTTAATTGTGGGGTGGTTCGTTAGATTTTCATGATTTGAAAGCTTTGAAAATGTGTGTAAAAATGGGCTCTTCTAGACATGTTTGTGAATTAAAAAAAGTGGGAAGTCTGAGTACCCTTACCTTGACTAGTCGACACCCATGCTAGCAAACTAAGTGTGGGGTCGCTCCGACAACCAATTAGCTTGGTTTGCTAGCCATTTTTGTTATACGTCACTAATCGTTGGTTTGCTGCAAATAGGTACTAATATGGTGATTCCAGTGCAAAAGAACGTGAGAGGCAAAGGAAAGGAGAAAGTTGGGGAGACTCAGAGCAGAAAGAGGGACGAACAAGCCAAACTTGTAGAAAACAAGCTCCTCAAAATGAACCAACCCAAAAACCAAAGAAGAAAGTGAAATGAAAGTACGGCCTCCGATGGGTGAAGGACTATGGGTTGGAATGGTACAAAAAGTTCAAACCAAAAAAACACCATCCCGAGGCACCGGTTGATGAGGCTATCTTGCAAAACCACCCTCCTGACATATGGGACCATATTTATGAGCTGGGTTTTTTCACTATCCGGGGGAATGCAACATAGTTCGCGAGACTTACTTAAATTGGGGTGTACACGATCCGGATGAGATTTGTTTCCGAGGTTCTGTAGTTCCATTTACTAATGATGCTATTTGCAGGTTCTTAGAGGCTCCGGTTGGCGTGCCCAGTGGTAATTATGAGGAGTTGTGTCTTTGGATTACGTGGTGGTAGTATCTCAATAACATCAACTAGATTTATAGATGCTAGATTTATAGGGCATAGATACCACAAGTATACGTGGTCGCCAAGTAATATAGTGACTTGTAAAAGTCGGATATCGTACCAATAGAGACTTATGATCAACAATTCAATAAGAATTCACTATTACTACTAATTATACAAGTAAGAAAGAGAATATTTATTTTGTTTTATAATAGTAGTAAGAAAGAGAATATTTGATTGTTTTATAAACTAATGCGAAAAGTAAATAACTAACTATTTTGTTCTAACAGTTTGCCACGAACGTTTGTTTAAGACTTGAGTTTATCACATAGAGATGAGTATTTCAGGGTCATGGATTGGTTCACCAATCGTATTGAGTCATTCAAGTATCTCACCCTAGCAGTTTTATTCACGATTGCTAATTAACCGGATTATTAATCTCATAGCATTCTCCCGAACTACTACTCGCCGATTCAAAACAATTTGCTGCCCATATTTCTATGGAATTGACCTGTTAAGAATGCAATTCGTCCACGATATTTAATTGAATGCGGCGACTAAGTATATTCCTATCCTAGCCACAAATCCTAACCCAACTGTGGGGATACTCAGATCACTGTTTCCTTACTTCTTCTCTAATCTAATAACGTCTTTCCCAAGCGCATGTATTAAATAGTAAATAGGACTCGACCGCGCAGACAATCAAGCAATTAAGAACAAAAGTAAAGAAACAATCGTATATGAATAAACTACTAATATGAAAATACTTGTCAAACGTCAATATTCATAGTTACACCACAACCCCAGAACTATAGAGTTTAGCTAGTCATAATTGGATTACAACAATGGAATTTGATGTTCGAATGAAGAAAAGATGAAGTAATGAAGGTAAAAGAGATAACGCTACGATGATAAGCCTTACTCCTTGCTCTCCGCGAAATAAAACATCAGTACCCTATTAGGAGCGGATGTCCGTATTAGGATTAAGCAGAGACAGTAACAGGGCAGCTCTCCTTTGGCATGTCGGTTGAAATATGTGATAAAGTGAAGTGGAGCCACTATACATATGTAACTGCATGCCAATAGAGAGTAGTCCTATCACTATTTAGCTTATTATTATTCACCACTCTTCTTTCTCATTTTTCTGCTTTTGCTTCATCACAACTGAGCCCTTTCCATGTTTTACAGAGCATCCCTTCTCAGCTTTAGAGATGGTATAAACCCCTGGGAATCGGCATATCCCGTGATTTTTATGCTATGGCCTGTGTTGCTTTTTCTTGGGGTCAGAAATTAATGGGGGTAACTTTTTTATCCCTTTACAATTACATATCTTTGAAAGCTCCTTTAAAAAAATATGTTCATCAGATTCCCCCGTTGCCTTGTCCATGAATCTGTTGGTAATATGAAGAAAAAAGTTGCTTAAAGCAGGAGATGCTACATGATTTAGCCTATGAAGTGTGTGTACCACTTGACAATTGAGAGTTGTGAGTTGTGACTAAGAAAGCAAAGGACCTTCAAACAGCATATCCTTCCGTCATATTCCCCATTTTCCATGTACATTATACTTCTATGTCGGGTTTAATTTTATTATTTGTTTGCTTTTTATGGGACTATTCGATTTTCCGAATGACAATCTCGCTTATGCTCGTAAATTTTTAAGATTCCAAATCTTTCAGATGCTAGGAAATGAAGATTTCTTAATTCCTTTCATAAGTATTACTCTGGTATGTCGTCATTTATGCGCTTTTACAGATCTACTTCTTTTCTTGAGTTCCAGCATTTTTTCCTTAAGTTCAAGACAATTTGTCTTGATTTCCTGTAATTTTTCTTGACTTCCAGCCTTTTTTTCTTTGAGTTCCAGCAGATTTCCTTGCTCTCATACTCCAGCCAAAGAGCCAAATAAAGTAGAAAATAATCTTGCTGTGAGCTCGCCTCGCAAGGGCCGATATCCCTAGACTTCCGTCCTGGAATCAGTTTTTCTGCAACTCAGAATTCCAGGAAAAGTTTTTAGAGTTTGAACTAATAATATTAAACTACAACAAAATTTCCTGATTAATACTTTTTGTGTTTTTTATCCAAACTTTATATTCGCATTAAAAAGCGACTAAAGTTGAATAGTTTTGAAACTCTTGACTACTTAACGATTGAATAATGATCCAAAAAGTGGCTTTTTGCTCTTTTCTCCCGTGTTAATCTATGTTTGTAATATTTTAAAAAATATAAGCTTAGCTATGCCCGTAAAACAACTGGGTATAGTACTTGTGTTAAATAAAAAGTGAATAGGTTAAAACAAAAAACCTAGACTCTCACCATTTTTGCGAGTTTCATACCTAAATTATTGGATGTTCACAGAATCCCCTGAACTATAATTTGCTATAGATTAAACCCCCACGTTGAATATGTGGTAAAATATTTATGATAACTCGTTGAGAGACTCGAGAGGCTTTTTGGTTGAAGAAACTGGACAATCAGTAGATATTAATTTTTCTTGAGATGAAATTGTCTTATCAATTTGCCTGCATTTTGTCTCAAAGCCCAATCAAATAATGCAAAGGAGAAAATTATATTTCAAAATTAGTCACTTCAATAAAGACATCAAAATTAGGAGGCCGACCCCAATCAATTGAAAAGTAAATTCTTTTATGTAACTGTCTATAAATTCTGTGATCACATGCCACTAGACAAAATTTCTCAATATGAGAGTCATTCCGACGTGGATTAGATGGGTTTTTTTTCAATATTAGAGAAGTAGAATTTTCTTATTAGAAAAAAAAAAGTTCTTTCTCGCTCCGTACTGATCAAGAGGGGACTATATCCTATCTCGATGCTCATCCATTCTTCTTTTTCTCGTAGAGGGCGAAAATCCAAAACTTTCTCAACAGGGACAGTACCAAGGATATTGGGTTAAATAACTTTTTTTCTCTTGTAGTATAAAATATTTCCAAACAATCCGGAAAGCAATGAGATCTCTTGGGAGACATTAGCCTGTTATCCCCAGCCTGTTTCGGCATTTAAAGTCAAATGATTCTTTGTTTAAGTTTAATAATAAAGTAGAGGAAATCAGCCTGTTTTACATAGGATAGTAAATATACTGTTATCAGTTCGGGAACAAATGACAACACTTCAAGTAATATGAGAGCAACTCAACAAATTCATGGCCTCTAAAAGAGTTGAAATCATAAAAATTTAAGAACTTAAGTAAGACTGCCATTCTGGAAATCGAAAAGCCGCATGAAAAGTAAAAAGAGCATCCTATAATATAAACATATATAGAGATTTAAATTGAAGGAAAAAAAAAAAGGAAGAAGAGGAATATGACAAAGGATATGCTACTTGAAGGTCCTTGACTCCTTAGTCTCAAGAGTCAATTGACACACTTCAAAGGCATAAAATCATGCAGCATCTCCATCTTTCAGCAACTTTTTCCCGCATCTCTCACCTACGAGTTAAATTCGAGGACAAGGCAATAGGAGGAATCTGATGAAAGTATTTTTTATAGAAGAGCTTTTACGAAATGGAATTTGTAAAGGATAAAAAAATTACCCCCATTTCTTGACCCTAGAAAAAGCAACCCCCTAAGATATACATGTCCATATTGCCACACAGCAAAAAAATGGCAGGATATGTCGATTCTCCAGTGCTTTATTCCGTCTCTTAAACCAAGAAGTAATGCTCTATAAAAGCTTGAAAGGGCTTTGTTGTGATGAACCAAGAAGCAGAAAAAAGAGAAAGAAGAGCATTGGTGAATGATAACAATGTTGAAGTTATAAGGGAAACAGTGATAGGGCTACACTCTATTGGCATGCAGCTTTTTTGGTGGCTCTATGAAGTTTGATCAAATATTTAAGCTGACATGCCGAAGGAGAGTTGCCCTCTTACTGTCTCTGCTTAATGTAATGTAATTACACGCACGTCGGCACTTGATACTCATGTGATGCAGAAGGTATTTTATACTTGTCTTAATTAAACATTTACATTGATTTTAATTTCTCCTTCTTTGCGGCAAGAATTGATTTAATTAAAACTTCTTCAGCTCTGTCCCAGTCTCTTGTATTTGAATTCTCTATTTTATTTTTTATGTGTTCCCCATAAATCATACTCACTCCGTCTCATGTAACTGTCATTTTAGCTCAAAAAATCTGTCCCAAAATAATTGTCCTTTTAGGAATTCAAAACGAAAGTTGACAATAGTTCAACTATACTCTTAAACATTAAAAAGCATGCACAATATCTAAGAGGAAAAGTCAATCTACCTTTATTAAATAGGGGTAACTTAGTTTCTATAATTTATATTTATTCTTGTCTTAGTGGGTGAAAAAAGAGCTAAAACGACAGTTAAAATGGGACGGGGGGAGTACTAACTTAAACTTGACTCCATCTTTAGGTGTAATTGTCAAGACAGAAAATATTCTTCCAGCCTCAAAATTGACAAAACCTATCATTTGGAACAAAATCATGAAGAGACAACCAGACAATTTGATTTGAACAAAATCATGAACAAGTACTCTAGCATTATAGATGTTACTAGCATTACCTATACACGGCTATCTAGTTTTACTTGATAATCTGGCTGGTGCAGGCTTTTAACTATCACATTGCAAGAAGGAATGTAGTTTGCATTAGTTTGTATTGTCTAAATCTGAATCTTGTAAAATTATTTTCATCTCACATGGACGATAGTATATTGTCAACTGCAAGTGTGCAAGTGTGCAGGAAAGGCACGACGTCACATATCTGGTATGTCGTAGGCGTTTGGACATAGATTTGGTTGAAACTTGAAAAAAACAAAAAAAGAAGTTTTGAAATAAAAGTTGTATATGGACATGCAGTTCACTCAAAAAAAAAAAAAAATTTTTGTGAGGAGAACAATTTCACTTGAATAACTGATTTTCGAACTTAAAAATTTCATCTTCAAAAATTAACCAAAAAATCATTTTAATTTATAACTAAACAATGTTTTGAAAAAAGAAAAAGAAAAAACTTCCATGTCCAAATGGGCCTGTAGTGTACGATTGTGAAATTTTTTTGAACTCATATAGCTGATAATAACTCCACTTGGTGCAGCTGTGGCACAAGCGCTATAGGCAGTGGTGTATCTAGAACATTAAGTAGGGGTTCAATTGAACCCCTAACTTTCGATACGGAGCATAAATTTATATGTAAAAATTATTAAAATTGTAATAAATAGTATATATGAACTCATAACTTTAAAAATATAATGGGTTCAATACTAAAAATCTTGAGATTTAACTCCTAGATCCGCTTCTGGCTATAGGCACTTGTTTTTGTTAGGATTTTCCCTGAATTTCCTATCTTATTTGAATTTTACTATAATCATGTTTTACTTCTAAAGGGTTTTCTCGATAGAAAAGGTTTTCTTTGTGGAAAATGATTCTACCATATTTATTCCTTTTCTTGTAGGAGAAGATTTAGACTTTTATAAATAGAAGATTTGTTCTTCTTATTCACAACACAATAGCATCCACAATGTAGTCATTAAAGAGTCTTGTGTAGGGGGAGATTATTCTTTCAAATAGGATTTTATGTTTTTATATTAGTTTTTCTATATGTAGGCCAATTGGTCAAACCATATTAGAATAATATGCTATAGTTTTCTTTGTCGTCTGATTTATCGTGTTTAAGGTTTGCAAATTGTTAGCTTTATCCCAACAGTTTTACAGGTATAGCTAAAATGATGTTGTTGTAAGTTGTGCGTCCACCAAACACAATACGAAGAGACCTAATTGTGTACCAGTTCCCTTATACAGTGCAGTAAGTAAACTAGGCACGATTTTACCGTGAAAAACTCCTTGCTTAAGGGATTAAAAATCACAACCTACCCCAGCCGGATTTTAACTCCACTAACCTAGCAACTTCCGGTTACAACCTATTGCAAACTAGGAATTAAATCCCATAATCCCTCACCCTCACAATAGTTGCAAGGAATTAACTCTCATAGTCCCTCAACCTTTGCAATACACCGATTGCAAACACCTCCACTTGACTAACTCTAGCCAAGGAAACTAACACACCTAGACTAAATCTAGCCTGGCATACCACTCAAAAGCTTGTGGAAACAAGCCTGGCATACCACTCAAAAGCTTGTGGAAACACACTTTCAACAAGCACACTTTGAGAATTTAAAACACCTACAAATAGTTTCTAAACAAGAAGAGTATGTTTACAGTTTAAGCATAAACGAACAAAGATTTACAACAACTTAAAGAACATAGACGAAACTCATATCAGGATCTGGTTCTTCAGCTTGAAAGTAACTTTGTTCTTGTGATCACTTGAATTCTTGCGAAGGCAGCTTTTGCACAATTTAGATTAGGTTTTCAAGTGATGTCGATTATGTTGCAAGATGTTATATATATAGTAGGAGCATGTAGGATGGATAGAGACCACTCTTTTAATATTTGACCTAAAGCATGGGCCAGCTCAACTGTTGTACTTATGTGCAGTGAGTAGCTCGGCTTTACAGCTGTCTCTGCTGATGATGCAAGGTGCACAAAGAGCAGATCACAAACCAAGTCTCTATCTGGTTCTGAAATAATTTGACAATCATCAAAACACGAATGCACTTGGACTTATCAATTTCCCCCCTTTTGATGATGAAAAACTTTTAGACGATGTTCCCCCTGAGAGCCAGATCCCACTTGTTCTCCCTGTGACGCAGACCATCATTTTCAAGGCATCCACAAACATGTTAGCAACAAAATACACATACATAGGAAGACCAGGTCACCTACTGAAGGTTCCTTCAATTAGCACATATCAATCTTCCAGTTATTCCCCCTTATTCACATCATGTGCACCTTTTTCAACAAGGCACACTATGTTATTTATTTCCTTCTTTTGGCATCATCAAAAAGGGGAGTTGGCACAAGTAAAAGAAGTTCAGCATTACGAACTCAGAGCCACTAGGGCAATACTTGTTACACTCCATAATAATCTGTGCTACTTGTATTAAAACAAGAAAGAATGAGTTAAGAAGGTTCAAGGAAAGTTAATCGAGTTAGTAAGAATATCGTTATATTTACATGGTTTCCTTAAGTATCCCAAGGCGACACGGTTACCTAAAGGGTGTGGAATCGCGCTATGAGTATGTATATGAAGTAATGTGAGTGACCTTTTAAAGTATTTGAGATTATTAGTAATGATATAGAGGGTGGACAAAAGATATGAATATACTTTTGCGATTGGAGTTTCGTCAAAGTTTTGTGAGTTCTCTAGTTATGTTTAAGGTTATTGTGAGTCTCTGGGCCCTTCGAGATGTGTATATGGATTTTTATTGATGTATATAAGTGTGTATATGTATGCATAAGAGGTTACATAAGGTTGGAAGAGGATTAGAAGTTAAACGAAATGAATCGGAACAACTTCAGTAAAATTTCGGACCCGATTTTAGTCTATATTGTAGGAGGCATATCTCCTTGAATATGAGGAGTTTTAAGGTGTTTCAAAAGCCTAAAATGAATTTCATCGAGTCTAGTTTGTAATGCAACAAACCGCTCGTCAAAATGATATCGGGATAAGGAGATATGGACGATGCAAGTTGGGCTGGCAGGGCAGCAAGTTTGGACCCGACCCAAACACTCACATTTCGGCCCATGAGGCCCATTAAACTCAATAGATAAGTCACCACTTTGCCCTATATCATTTCACACGACCTAAAACAGATCCAAAACCCTTATTTTCTCTCCCAAACCCCCTTTCTAATTGAGCCATCATATAAGCTAAATCCTAGACCCTTGACATGATATTAGTTAAAGAGAAGTTGTAGCCTAAGTTTTTTTTTGTGTTGTTAAGCAAGCAGCTGGAAAGAGGAACAAGATTCTTGAAGTTTCTGATTGCTAAAGGTAATTTCAACCTCCCACTCATGTTATCAATTTGGATTAAAGGTTTAATATGGTGTATACGTGAAGGAAACGTTGATATACAAGCTAGAGAGAGAGAGAGAGAGAGCATAAGCCATGGCATTCGGCCATGGCTAGCAAAATTGGAGCTCAAATTTGTTGATCCAAAAATCAGATTTTCTAGGTATTTCAGCCCTTAGGAAGGTGATAATAACGTGGAGAATTAATTTGGAGCAACAAGAACAAGTATTAGTTCATTTCACAAATTCTAGCTAAGTGGAAAAAGCCAACTTGTTAAGGTAAGAGTTGATCATTTTTCTATGTGTTTGATGATGAAGTTGGACGTGTGGGGAATATGCAAATGTAAATTGTATGTGTGAAATTATGTATCTTGATGTTGAAGCATAGTTGTAACTTGGCAACATGAATTGCACGAATGTTGGAATGTTGTTGAAATGTTGTTGAATGCCGTAGGGGCTGTTTTTAATTGAAATTTGATGGGCTGATTTGAATTAATATTTTGGTTGTTGTAATCATAGATTATGTGATGAGAATGAAGGAATTTAATGGTTAGAGTTGGAGTTAAAATTGTTGTGGGTTGTTGTAAGGATTATAGAGATAATAATGTGATTTACTTACATATGGATAGATGATGTGGTGTCGTGTGGCTGCTGTTGTATTTCCCTGAAATTTGCTGAAAAGATGGCATGAAATAAGTCATAAGAAGTGTATATGGGCTGCTTGGTATGTTGTAAGTGTTCGTTAGAATTTCGGGCATCGTTATGTTATAGTTTAGGGGCTGTTTTCGGCCCAATTTGGAGAAATTGTTGGATCGTTGGAAATATTATGTGAATTGTTTAGAATGTTCTTGAATGTTGTTAGTGTGGGTTTGGGTTAGTATTTGAATGTATAGGCGTTGATGTTGGCTTGAAGGTAAGCCGTTGAATTGAATATTTGGAAAGTTGTCGAATGATGAAAAAGAGAGTATTAATGTAATATTGTCTTTCGGATTGGTTATTGGAGTTGCTAGGTTGGTTATTGTGGTTGTTGCTGTTGATTTTGAGCGAGTTAAATTCTCGGGATGGCCTATTTACAGGGGAAGTGCTGCCGAATTTTCTGTAGAATTTTCTGTTAGTTTGGAATGAATGGCTTAAGTGCCTATGTTTAATATTGGATATTCGTTGGCATATTTGTAGACCTTGGGGAGCCCGAGGCGTAGATTGGAATTTACTTTAGATTGGATATCTTGGAGTGCGTACGAGGTATGTAAAGCGCAACCCTTCTTTCTTTTGGCATGCCTTAGTTTTCAATAGGCTATATCACGAGCCTCGAGGAAATTCCAAATTCGAAATCCGAGCACGTTATGATCCTTATATATATTTCTTGGCATTCTTATGTATGTTGTGATGAAGTATGAACAATTATGTCTTTGAAAGCATTGATTTCCAAACTTTGTACAAAAATTGTTTTAAATAATTCATTAAGTCTTATAAATTGTTTTGGCACTCGGAACGACTTCAGAAAGGTATGCTTCTGTAATTCATTATGACATCCGAAACTCACTTATTATGATCCCGTCTGACTTCATTGAATTGGTTTGTCATTGATATGCCTCATCGAGTCTCTGAAAATATTTATGATATTTTAACTGCATTTAGTTTCTCACTACTCTATTCGTGGATGCCCCAATGTTTCCCACACTGAGCCCGGGCCAGGATATGTTGTCAAGCGTAATCCTCTGCATTGTTCGCCGTGCCCCGATGTGAGGGGGCAGGTATACGTGTACATGGGTTTGTGGAGTATGCTGTGCCATGTACACATGTTATGATATGATTTGCCATGGCCATCTGATATGATATACTATGTTACGGGGTTATGCCCCTATTCTGATTCTTCTGTGTTGTGGCACCAGCGTCGGGAGGGTGGCCACGTTCTGTTTGCCGAGTCCCTTGGCAGGGGCCGGATTTGATATGACATATGTTTCTGTACACACTCCGCATGTTTTGAAAATATGTATTTGATACTTTGGATTTTCTACTCACTTTTTTTTCTGTACGTTCTGTACCAGTTATGATTTTGTTTCTGTAATTCAGGCTTTACATATTCAGTACATATTTCGTACTGACCCCCTTTCTTCGGGGGCTGCGTTTTCATGCCGCGCAGGTACCGACAACAGGTTTGTTGATCCGTCCGTCTAGGATATCTTTTCTGCCATTTGGAGCGCTCTTTTATTCAGAGCCCATCTTTTGGTACAGTCTGTCACTACTGTATATATATATTCTCGTTCATGGGTACGGCGGGGCCCTGTCCCGTTATATGATTCCGTCGGTCTGTTTAGAGGTCTGTAGACATGTTTGTGGGTTGGGGTCTTTCTATACGGATGCGTGTATATGTTGTGTTTGGGCGATCCCATTCGCCGCGGCGGCCAGTCCGCATATGTTTAAATGTTGCTTTGTTGGCCCTGGGTGGTCATTGTTGGTATTATCTGTGCGCAGGGTTAATTTGGATAGTCTGTAAAACAAAGGAAACTCTGCCGAAATTTTTCTGGAATTTATCTAAATATTGAAATATAGCCTTGTCGGCTTCTACTATATACTTGAATGCGTTTGATAATATTCGTTCTCAACTCTGTTTAAAAAAGATGATTTAGTTTGTATGTCCGTTTGGGTGCCCAAGTAGGGCACCAGTCGCGGCCCACGGGGCTGGGTCGTGACAGAAGTGGTATCAGAGCAGTTCGTCCTCGGAATGTCTACAGACCGTGTCTAGTAGAGTCTTGTTTATCGGTGTGTTGTGCACCACATCTATAAACAGGAGGCTACAGGACATTTAGGGTGTTACCTTTCTTTCATATCTAAGATCGTGCAATAGAGCCCAGTCATAGGAAATGAAATTCTTTATACTAACATTTGATTTCAACTGAAGAACGACATCGACAGAAGAAAGTGATTGATGATATTGGAAGTTTCAAAGTACGCAGGTAAGCAAAGGTACGAAAGGTATAAGTCGAGTAAGGTATGGATGTGCGATTGAAATGTAAAGTTGAAAATTTAAAGAGAAAGTATAACAGGTGCAGTTTGAGTTGGGCATACGAGGTATGTTCATCACTTTTATACTGTTGTTAATATTGGGAGCCCTGTGTGGCTATGATATGATATGATGTGTATATACGTATAAATGTTGTCCCTGTGAGGCATTGTTGGTATTTCCTGCATGGAGGTTTTGGGATAGTAAGAAGTACATAAAAAACTCTGCCCAAATTTTCCCAGAAATAGAAAAAGAGAATGAGACATAGGTTTGTAATATGTTTTGAAAGGTTGTGTCAATAGTAAGGATATGATTTGAATAATTTGCCAATATGGATGACCTCGAGAAATAAGTTGACTGCCTAATCGATGGTAATAGTAATTAGGAAGTCGATATCGATATGGTAAAAAGAATAATTTGGAAAGGGTTTATGATACTAAGAGATGATTTAGAAAAAGGCTGGATAATCTTGATAAAGTGTTATAGTAAGGTACCGACTGAATTGATAAGCAAGGAAAAAATTATGACGAGTTTATAGTAAAAGAAGTCGTAGTATGATTAAGATGAGAGTACAGAGGAAAATGAATTGTGACGGATGCGAATGTATTGGTAAGACAGGCTGTGAGGTTGTGAAGGATAAGATTGACTAGGAAGGGTGAAAGGTTAAGTATGCTTATACAACACTAATGTAACATTCGAGGACGAATGTTCCAAAGGGGGGAAGAATGTTACACTCCATAATAATCTGTGCTACTTGTATTAAAACAAGAAAGAATGAGTTAAGAAGGTTCAAGGAAAGTTAATCGAGTTAGTAAGAATATCGTTATATTTACATGGTTTCCTTAAGTATCCCAAGGCGACACGGTTACCTAAAGGGTGTGGAATCGCGCTATGAGTATGTATATGAAGTAATGTGAGTGACCTTTTAAAGTATTTGAGATTATTAGTAATGATATAGAGGGTGGACAAAAGATATGAATATACTTTTGCGATTGGAGTTTCGTCAAAGTTTTGTGAGTTCTCTAGTTATGTTTAAGGTTATTGTGAGTCTCTGGGCCCTTCGAGATGTGTATATGGATTTTTATTGATGTATATAAGTGTGTATATGTATGCATAAGAGGTTACATAAGGTTGGAAGAGGATTAGAAGTTAAACGAAATGAATCGGAACAACTTCAGTAAAATTTCGGACCCGATTTTAGTCTATATTGTAGGAGGCATATCTCCTTGAATATGAGGAGTTTTAAGGTGTTTCAAAAGCCTAAAATGAATTTCATCGAGTCTAGTTTGTAATGCAACAAACCGCTCGTCAAAATGATATCGGGATAAGGAGATATGGACGATGCAAGTTGGGCTGGCAGGGCAGCAAGTTTGGACCCGACCCAAACACTCACATTTCGGCCCATGAGGCCCATTAAACTCAATAGATAAGTCACCACTTTGCCCTATATCATTTCACACGACCTAAAACAGATCCAAAACCCTTATTTTCTCTCCCAAACCCCCTTTCTAATTGAGCCATCATATAAGCTAAATCCTAGACCCTTGACATGATATTAGTTAAAGAGAAGTTGTAGCCTAAGTTTTTTTTTGTGTTGTTAAGCAAGCAGCTGGAAAGAGGAACAAGATTCTTGAAGTTTCTGATTGCTAAAGGTAATTTCAACCTCCCACTCATGTTATCAATTTGGATTAAAGGTTTAATATGGTGTATACGTGAAGGAAACGTTGATATACAAGCTAGAGAGAGAGAGAGAGAGAGCATAAGCCATGGCATTCGGCCATGGCTAGCAAAATTGGAGCTCAAATTTGTTGATCCAAAAATCAGATTTTCTAGGTATTTCAGCCCTTAGGAAGGTGATAATAACGTGGAGAATTAATTTGGAGCAACAAGAACAAGTATTAGTTCATTTCACAAATTCTAGCTAAGTGGAAAAAGCCAACTTGTTAAGGTAAGAGTTGATCATTTTTCTATGTGTTTGATGATGAAGTTGGACGTGTGGGGAATATGCAAATGTAAATTGTATGTGTGAAATTATGTATCTTGATGTTGAAGCATAGTTGTAACTTGGCAACATGAATTGCACGAATGTTGGAATGTTGTTGAAATGTTGTTGAATGCCGTAGGGGCTGTTTTTAATTGAAATTTGATGGGCTGATTTGAATTAATATTTTGGTTGTTGTAATCATAGATTATGTGATGAGAATGAAGGAATTTAATGGTTAGAGTTGGAGTTAAAATTGTTGTGGGTTGTTGTAAGGATTATAGAGATAATAATGTGATTTACTTACATATGGATAGATGATGTGGTGTCGTGTGGCTGCTGTTGTATTTCCCTGAAATTTGCTGAAAAGATGGCATGAAATAAGTCATAAGAAGTGTATATGGGCTGCTTGGTATGTTGTAAGTGTTCGTTAGAATTTCGGGCATCGTTATGTTTTAGTTTAGGGGCTGTTTTCGGCCCAATTTGGAGAAATTGTTGGATCGTTGGAAATATTATGTGAATTGTTTAGAATGTTCTTGAATGTTGTTAGTGTGGGTTTGGGTTAGTATTTGAATGTATAGGCGTTGATGTTGGCTTGAAGGTAAGCCGTTGAATTGAATATTTGGAAAGTTGTCGAATGATGAAAAAGAGAGTATTAATGTAATATTGTCTTTCGGATTGGTTATTGGAGTTGCTAGGTTGGTTATTGTGGTTGTTGCTGTTGATTTTGAGCGAGTTAAATTCTCGGGATGGCCTATTTACAGGGGAAGTGCTGCCGAATTTTCTGTAGAATTTTCTGTTAGTTTGGAATGAATGGCTTAAGTGCCTATGTTTAATATTGGATATTCGTTGGCATATTTGTAGACCTTGGGGAGCCCGAGGCGTAGATTGGAATTTACTTTAGATTGGATATCTTGGAGTGCGTACGAGGTATGTAAAGCGCAACCCTTCTTTCTTTTGGCATGCCTTAGTTTTCAATAGGCTATATCACGAGCCTCGAGGAAATTCCAAATTCGAAATCCGAGCACGTTATGATCCTTATATATATTTCTTGGCATTCTTATGTATGTTGTGATGAAGTATGAACAATTATGTCTTTGAAAGCATTGATTTCCAAACTTTGTACAAAAATTGTTTTAAATAATTCATTAAGTCTTATAAATTGTTTTGGCACTCGGAACGACTTCAGAAAGGTATGCTTCTGTAATTCATTATGACATCCGAAACTCACTTATTATGATCCCGTCTGACTTCATTGAATTGGTTTGTCATTGATATGCCTCATCGAGTCTCTGAAAATATTTATGATATTTTAACTGCATTTAGTTTCTCACTACTCTATTCGTGGATGCCCCAATGTTTCCCACACTGAGCCCGGGCCAGGATATGTTGTCAAGCGTAATCCTCTGCATTGTTCGCCGTGCCCCGATGTGAGGGGGCAGGTATACGTGTACATGGGTTTGTGGAGTATGCTGTGCCATGTACACATGTTATGATATGATTTGCCATGGCCATCTGATATGATATACTATGTTACGGGGTTATGCCCCTATTCTGATTCTTCTGTGTTGTGGCACCAGCGTCGGGAGGGTGGCCACGTTCTGTTTGCCGAGTCCCTTGGCAGGGGCCGGATTTGATATGACATATGTTTCTGTACACACTCCGCATGTTTTGAAAATATGTATTTGATACTTTGGATTTTCTACTCACTTTTTTTTCTGTACGTTCTGTACCAGTTATGATTTTGTTTCTGTAATTCAGGCTTTACATATTCAGTACATATTTCGTACTGACCCCCTTTCTTCGGGGGCTGCGTTTTCATGCCGCGCAGGTACCGACAACAGGTTTGTTGATCCGTCCGTCTAGGATATCTTTTCTGCCATTTGGAGCGCTCTTTTATTCAGAGCCCATCTTTTGGTACAGTCTGTCACTACTGTATATATATATTCTCGTTCATGGGTACGGCGGGGCCCTGTCCCGTTATATGATTCCGTCGGTCTGTTTAGAGGTCTGTAGAAATGTTTGTGGGTTGGGGTCTTTCTATACGGATGCGTGTATATGTTGTGTTTGGGCGATCCCATTCGCCGCGGCGGCCAGTCCGCATATGTTTAAATGTTGCTTTGTTGGCCCTGGGTGGTCATTGTTGGTATTATCTGTGCGCAGGGTTAATTTGGATAGTCTGTAAAACAAAGGAAACTCTGCCGAAATTTTTCTGGAATTTATCTAAATATTGAAATATAGCCTTGTCGGCTTCTACTATATACTTGAATGCGTTTGATAATATTCGTTCTCAACTCTGTTTAAAAAAGATGATTTAGTTTGTATGTCCGTTTGGGTGCCCAAGTAGGGCACCAGTCGCGGCCCACGGGGCTGGGTCGTGACAATACTATCATGAGAAGTAAGAGAAACGTGCAAGCAGTTAGACTGGCACACAACAGAGTAGAAAGCTCAAACGGTTAATACAGATACATAGCATAGTAGCCAAATCAGAAAATGCATAAAGGAGAAATTGTCATCAGTGCCAGAACATTGTCACACAGCAATAGAAAACAGGGCATAGGATTCAAAAAGGCATAGAAATATAAATTTGACATGAACAAGCTAAGGAGCTTTAGGCTTCTGTGAATTTTGGGCTAGGGCTTTGAGGAAATTGTTCATTCGTTCATTGTGTATTCTCTGGTCCTCGATCATCTGATACTTGAGCTCATCCACCTTCAATATCAGCATCTCATTGTCTGACTTGAGCCTTTCAACTTCCAGTCTTGCAGCTTTCAGAGCACCATGAGAACCAACTTTTTTCTCTTTCTCAGATAGCCAAGCTTGAAGGACAACATTCTCAGCATTTACCCTTTGTAGTTCAGCAGTAGTGACCTCTTCAGCAATTTTGAGATTGTGGAGACACTTCCCACACCACTTTTCTTAGGTATACACTCACACTCCCCCAGAGTTCTCATGGAAACATATGCTTCTTAGTGCCAGCAGTAGCGTTGTCTATCCTGACCTTGAAGTCAGCAAATACTTTAGTCAGAAGAAATCATATGGGAGCCCATGTTGACCCCCTGGTGCCCTCTCCACCTTGATGATATGCTCAATCATAATAGCATGAAGGTTGATAGTTAGTGCCTCCATGATGACCGGGTCGTTGATACAAGTCTTGGTGCGACCCTATTTTCTTGGAAGCAAGACTTTGTTCACCATTTCAAACATGAACTGAAACTCTTCTTTCAGCTCTTTCTTCAAAAGTCTAGCCCTTGACCCGGCATCCTTTACTCCAGTCTTGAATATCATAACCTTGAAGTCATTTAAAGCCTCTGCCTTTCCATTTATGGTTCTTAACCCTTTAGTAGGAACTTTCAAAATTTCTCCCAATATCTTTTCCTCCAACACAAATTTAGTACCACTAACTGATGCAATAAGAGTAATGAGATCATCGGAGTAGCAGAGATTTGCATAGAATTCAAAAAGCTGTTCCTCATACATACTCGTTACAGGTGGAGCAAAGAGACGACTCCATCCCTGAAATTCAACAATTTCAATCAGTTCTTTTATTCCATATTTTTCTGCTACTTCAGGGTCAAACACCCTTCCGAGTAACACCTTTTGTTTCCCCATAGTTTCTCTTCTCTCCATTTCACTTTGAGAAACAATTTCACTCACCCTTTACTCGTTTAAAGAACCGGATTCCTTAATTATCTTACTCTTTCTCTTCTTTAAAGGGTTTGATTTATTTGTCGACCTGTCACCCTTAGCTAGTGTGACCCTTGACTTACTGTTCCTCTTCTTTTCCTTCTTCTTAGCAATTTCCTGTTGACACCCAATTTTATCCCTCTTTTATTTAATTTACTCGGGTTTCTAAATTTACTGACGAGCTAAATACTTTATTTTTCACAATATTTTTATTGCTACTACTATTAATATCACTACTTTTATTTTCAACATTATGAGCATTACTTTATCACAAATTTTAAACGGTTAGTCATCGTTTCGTTTTCGGGTTTGGACTCGTTAAATTAATTACAAGACAACTCTTTGTTAAATCATTATTTTTCTACATATTAATTGTCTTCACATAATATATGTTGTACTACTTATTAAATTAGAAGTCCAAGAATAATTAAATAGAGGGGAAAGACCAACAATTTCAGCCAAATAATCAGCCCACACGTTTTAATCCAACCAGTCCATGTCTTCAACAGACCAGCCCACATTATTCCCCTACCCAAAAACAATTCAGCCCATTACACATTTTAAACCCGACCCGGTCCAACCCATTTCCCCTTCACCCTTTAACCTAATCCCTAATCCCTTTCTCTTACTCTTTTCCCTTCACCCGCCGCCTCTCACTCTTTCCTCTCTCATCTCTCTCGTCTCACCTCCGCTCTCCCTCTCACGCTCTCTCCCACTCTCCCCTGTCCCCCACGTTCTCTGCTATCTCCACTTCCCCTTGTTCCCCACGCAACTCCTCTCTCATACGCTCCTCTCATCCTCACTCTATAAATTTAGAAGGATTACTCAGTTGAAAGGGGGGGATTTCTCAGGTTTTGGGAGGATACACAAGTTTCCTGTCCTCAGGTCTTAAGCTTCGTTTCTACTCTAGTCTTGATTTTATTTTAAAATCAGAAAAAACCTTCTGTTGAAAATATAAGATTTGGGACTGAAATCCTCATCAAAAGATAGCCTCGTTCTGAAAAATAGCCACATATTACTCTATTTTCACTTTCCAATCTGAAGCTTTAGTTACTTTAATCGATTTCGAGCTCGTCGTGTTCGAGTAGATTCGAGGCCTCGACGCCCCACTTCACTGTACCACAAAAAGGTAATATCGTCTGCTGTTTAGTTTCTTTAGCTGATAATGTTGTGTTGAAATCATGTTTGGACTTGAAACTGTGTATGTTCTGTTGCTGTTTAGTAATTTCAAATTAATGTCTTAATTCTGCATTTCTGTATTATTTGGAGTTCAACATGGCTTGGTTGATTTTGTAATAGTCTTAGCTTTACTTTGTTTTGGTGCTGTGAGTTGTCATTTTTGTGTGCGCTATTTTGGTAGAAATATCCGTTAGTCGCTGCCTAGGTAGAAATTATGTCCTGGGGTTCATTCGTTTTATAAGCATTACAATCTTAAAGAGAACGTCTTTGTTTGAAGTTGATCTGTGAATGGGGGCTATTCAGTATACTTAAGTGCCGTTAATAGAATGTACATTCCCCTGTTTTGCTATGACGTTAAAGCTTTAAATATCATGTATAGCTTCAGGCATGTTTGTCGGCAGTCCGCTTGTTTATAGTTGATTAAGAACATAAATGAAATGTCCAAATCCGTCTATCTGTCGAGAAATATAAGCTAAGTTTGTTTAGGTAGACGTTTCCAGTTTGTTTTCTCTTCCCTTCTATATGAATTAAACTAAGGATGATTTTTCTTCAATAAATGATAAATACTTTGGCTGAAGTTTCTGTTAAAAAGTTGCAAGTCTCCTCTCTCTTTAAATGTTCATTTATGTCCTGTTTTCAACTTTTATGTGAGTCAAGTTTTGTTTGGATTACTCGGTTAATATTTTCCCTCTTAGTCCTTATGTGTAGGACATAAATTACTATCCCTCCCTTTTCAAATTTTGTTTCCTTCTCCAGGTTGCTGCGTAGAGAAAATGTTGAGTTCGCTAGCATGTTTGCATCTCTTTCTCTTTGTTGTGTCATGTTGTTTACTCTTTCAAATTCAGTTGGTGGTTATGTTTGAGTAGCATATAAACTTAAACTATCCAGATTCCTCTTTTCTTTTGTTTTTTTTAATTGATGACTGTCCTTCTAAAACACTATGAACTGTGGCTATTTGTTGTTTGCTATGAAACATTACTACTTTGATAAAAACAAATGCTACACTTCGAGGGGAAATTAGCTGCCTCACCTATGGTCAAAATGGCCATCATGTTTGGTACATGTTGTTGTCCTGTATGCTGCAATGACTTCGACTATACTTGTTTAACTTATTTTCTTACTGCTTGCTTAGAAGTTGTTAAGTAACTATAGGCAGTCCCTGATTAAATTAAAATCACTAAATTGTTAATAGATTTCCCTACTTGATAAATGTCTTGTGAAGTATTGAATTGCTATCCCCTGCCCTTTTGAACTACTGTAGTTTCAGTCAACTTTAACTAGTTTCATCTCTGTTTGGATTCCTTCATTGGTGCTCATGTTAATTTATGTGATCAGTGAGTCTCAGTACTTATTTGTTGAGCTATTTTAATTAGAATAGGATAGAATACTGAAATTGCTTATCAGGAAAACAAAACTGTTATTGTGCACCTTTGTTGATTATCAATCCCCTGATGAATGTTCTGCTTTGCCTTGCTTTGTGTTTGAAGTTTCTCTTTTGAACAAAATGATGCTAATATGCTGTGCTACCTATCTGCTAGGTTGTAATGTTTGTTGTTTGGAACTATGGTTACGATCATAATAATCTCCTATGCTGTTGTTCTTCTTTGTTAATTGTTGGCTGCTACAATGTGATCTCAATGTTATACTTAAGGAACTACTGATTTTAAAGGAAACCACTGATTTTAAAGGAAACAAACATTTCACATGATGGGAATGTAGTGTTGTTAGGCCTAGCTACTACTGTCCCGAAATATCTATAATTGAGTTTCTGTGTAGCCTAATCAGCTGGTTAGAATATTTTCAATGCACCTACAATTGCTTGTATACCTATGTATACATAAGGTATACTTCAAATATACATAGAATATATACGCTCTGCTGAGTTGTTTGAGTTTATATCTTACATGTATTGATTGTATACTGATCCTTTTCTCTTCGTTTTATGCATGACATCTCGCATACGAGTCCAAGGGACTCGTCATCTCCCGCATTCGGTGTTGGATCAAAGCCCAACAAAAATCTTCTTCTCGAGTCAGCCTTGTCCGCAGCCAAAAAATAGAAAAAAAAAAACAAAATTTCTGGGCCAAAGCCCAATAGATAGGAACAGCATTCAGCAGCAGTGTATAAAACTGATTCTGGGCCGAAGCCCAATAGCAACAGTAACGCGGCAGCAGTCCGTCAAAATGGGCTGAGCTCATTTAACTTATTTGCTCCTCTAGTTTATTTTATTTTCTTTTCGTGCATTTAATTTGTGTTGTGTGACTAACACTTTTTTTTTGTTTAATTTAGATGAACCTTAATAAATTAGTGGGTTTAGTTTAGTAAAGGGTAGTTAATTCTACAAACTATATTCATTTCTATTTATGTTCCAAACTATTTATAGTATTCATAACATTTATTTGAATGACTGATTTTTCAAATTAGCACGACCACATCGAGCTAAAAGAATCAAGATTTACTCTTTTATCTTAGAACACTTGAAATACATATTTGTTAAAACATTAATATTAATCTTGCAATAACTTTACAAATACATTTTAATTTGCTAGTTGGCGTAATTCATATTCCGAATACATATGAACATTACTCATTCCGTTCCTTTAGTTTATTTATAACTAAACTCTTTTTTTATTCAACCACTACTTTTCTACAAGTTTTACTTTAAACAACATTTTACTTCTATCTATAACTTTAGCAATACTTTCAAGATATTTTCTTAAATATTTAAAAATACTATATTTACACTTAAGTCTAATTAATTATAAGTCCGGTCGGTTAACCATTGTTAATGGGTCTTAAAGGATGCCTAATACCTTCCCTTTAGACTAATTGAACCCTTACCTAGAATCTTAAGTTTCGCAGACTTTTAAAATAGAGTTAACTTTAAAATAACTTTAACAAACTTTAGGTGTCCTAATTCACCATAAATAATTAGGTGGCGACTCCTTAAAATAAACAAAAATAGGAATCACCAATATGTCGTACTTCTACTTTAACCCGGTTAAAAAGGGGTATGACATTTCCCTCTGAGACATCTTCCGCTCCTACTTCTTTCTCTTTATCATTACCTTTGGCAACTTCATTCTCCACATCCACTAACTCAATTTCATCAATCAATCTACTCTTTGTCTGAAAACCCCTAGCTATTTTTCTACCTTTGGCTTTACTTTCTTGAAAAGCTTATTCAATGGCTACCTTAGCTGCATGCTTACTCTACTTGGTTCTTGGTGAGGTTCGACCAAAGGCAGTTCTCATCGAGGATGTGGATCCTTTGGTTTCTTTGACCTTTGACCTTTTCTTTATTTTAAACATCTCAACAAGAGGTACGACATCATGAGGTACAGGCTCAGGACTTAGGATCAGGTCTAGGTTCCTCCTAGATGACCCTGGTGCCTCATCCCACACAGGAGCTGTCATAGGTGCAATTTCAAGGGTTCCTCGTGAAAAGGGAACTGATCTCTCATTTCTTTCTTGTGAAGACCTCACATTTTTTAACTCACTCATGGTACACGTGGTCTGAGCAAGTTCTTCCATAAGAGAAACATCACTATTCATCCTACAAAAACGTCCCTGACCAATCCCAAAAATAGTACCATCTACTTTTATGGGAGACTCATCCATTGACTCTCTACTCCTTTACCAAGATCAACATAAGAAGGGTTACCTTTTTCAACTTTTTTTTTTATCAATCTGAGTGGTTTGTTCCTCTTTGTCATGCCTGACTTTTCCTTCAACAGGCCCTGAAGAGACCAGGTCCTCTTTAGCTTGACTAATTTCTCTATGTTCTTGAAGGGTTGACTAGTAACTTCTGTACCACTGTCCTGTTCATCTCTTTCGTAAGTTGTTTGAAGGTACATAGACACTGATATTGTATACCCACTACTGATGGTGTCATCTTTTTCGATTTGGATAGAGGTGACTGAAGAGGGTACAGTTTATTTGCGAGTTTGACTGAAGACAGAGGATTTTGAGGAGGAGGTACCAAGATTTAAATTGATGGAGGTTTAGGATTTTGGGGAGAGCATGGGCTGGTTTGATTCAGGAGGATTTTGAGTGGTGAATCCTTCTGTCGACATAATCGATGGTTTGATTTGAAAAAAAGAAACAGAAAGAGTTTTATGAGAATGAGAGAGAGCAAGTTTGTAATCGAAGAGGAGAGGTGAGAAGATATGTTTGGATTTTTAATTTCAAGTGAGGAGAAGGGGAATGTAGTCGTGGGTATTTGAGAAGGAACAGGGACGAATGGGTCGGGTCGATATAGAGAAGGTGTAGCGTTTTGGAGAGGATTTTCAAATAGCTAACTTGGCACTTAAATGACATTTTCAATTTTATACAAATGCTGAAAAGGATACTAACCTGGGCTACAGAGACCAAGTCTCTGAGATTATTTTGTCAAAGGCTTTGAAATGTGCCATGTCACTTCTGCTTACGTTGTTCTGAGACATCCATGTGAGTATACCTGTAACAGTATAGAAGTGAGTTAGATATCACTCAAAAACACTTTTTACAGGATTGTACCACTCCTCTTGACCTAGCCATTTTCAACAACGGCCTTTCTGCATTCAAACAGTGCATGTTTGGAGCTTTGCTCTGCATCTAGTGAATATTCAAGCATTTTCTCTTAGAAGTATCCCATGTTCAGAATCACAGAAGGGTGTATTGTCATGTTTTCTAAATCCAGTGACACACCTTCTCCTTGGAAATTACTTGAGCGAGAAAGCAATATTCATTTTCGTGATCTCCTCCCTTTTTCACACTCAAGCCTTCCATAACAACTACTGACTCAGCTTGGGATCACATTCCAGATTGGGTCCCCTGGAATAATGAGTGGAGTGAGTTGAACTCCCTTTTTCTTATTCAGGGAAGTTTACTACTTCTTGATGCAGCAAGAATTCTTCCTCTCCCGATTTCTATTTGCTAGTGTCTTCATTGTGTAGATAGTTGGAGATATCGATCTTCTAAAGTCCGTGCCCTTGTCCTTCTTTTGTTCACAAGACATCCATGGATATGGTTGAGGAACGGGTCTCTTTCAAGATATTCACCTTATTCAGGCTTTTCTAGAATTGATTTTCTTTTGTAGCGTCTTCAACCTGTTCTCTTAGATCTATAATGCACACCACCATATCATCCCTTTCTTGCTCGAAACTGTTGAGGTTTTTAATTATCTTCTTCTTTTCTTCAATGAATTTATGACGCTCATTTAATAATTTCTTAATCAAGGAGACTAATCTCTTATGGGGACATCCCTTTGATCATCAAGAGGATTAACTTCAGCCTTTTTTCTTTTACTTCTAGTGTCAGATTGTTCACTTGAAATAGAGTCTGACTCATCCATTGAGATTTCACTATTGTCCTCACGGTGATTTTGCTTTAGATCATTTCCATGGTTTCTTCTTGTCACGCCCCGAACCTGGGCCTGGAGGTAACACGGCACCCGGTGCCTGACTACATGTTACCGAGCGAACCAACTGGCTGGCTGAATCAACGTGTGATACCAAAACATAACTGACTTACAAAATAAAACTAACACATGCTGATTAACTAAAATCCTGACTGAAATATCATAATGCGGAAATACTTAGACAATCTGAAAATATCTTAAAGTAGCCAACATGGCTAAACCAAAACAACTGAACAACTGAGTACAACTGTCAACAAGACTAACATAACAAATATCTGAACTGTGTCTATGAAGCCTTTAATGAATAAAAAAAGTAACTATCTAGAAAGCTGTAAGAACTGCATGACTGATATCGCCCCGAAGGAAACTGGGGCTCACCAAAGTAGCTGATACGAACACTCCTAAGTAGCTCGATCGTCAACCTGTATGTCATTGTGATGCAGGCCCCCAAGCAATAAAAAGGGACATCAGCACATTTGAATTGCACTGGTATGTAAAGCAACTGAAGCAATAAAATACTGAAACTGAAAATGATAATACTAACTGTAATAGCAAGGAAGTAGAGATATGAATATTCCCTACTCTGTATCTAAATCATCTGTATTACCTGTGTTTGTATATGCGGAGCCTCGACCCAATAATAAATGCACGCTATGGCCTCAGCCTAGAAGTGCGTCAATCAATGGCCTCAGCCATGTATACGTATACACAAGACTATACTGTGCCCTTGGGAAAAATCACATAAGTTTAATTATGGTAAATTAATAAAGACTGAGACCACAATAATAATGAACAATGCTGAACTGAAATAGACATGCTGGACTGAATTGGAAACACTGACTGTTTCTAAGCATACTGAATTTCTAGACTGAGACTCATGTGGTAACAATACATAAGTCTATAAAGATTACGTGCTGAGTTCATGATATTCAAATTGACAACCATGAACGAATTCTATAACTGCAACCCTAGAAGATAACAGTTCTACAACATATCATGAAACTAGGGCTAAACTGTATTTTGAGTCAAATTACTGACAAGTATGAAGAATGAGGCGTAGGGAGAATCATGAACATTCCCTAACGTAGATAGTTAGCCTCATATACCTTGACTTCCTGCTTTTGAGCATATCACAATGTTCCTCAATCCCTTCAACTTTAATCTATAGCAATACAAGTCATAGGGAATCTATATTAGCAAAAATATTCATGCTTTGGTCATCTAAGCATTTTATCAAACACTTGGTGGGCATGAAACTCCACAACCTTCATTAATTGTGTTTTTCTTCACCCAAATCCCATTCTATTACTCCTAGCTAATTCTACAATCTTAATTTGATCTAACTAACATCATTCTTCATCACCCACATGATTACAACAATCCCAAGTCAACAATCCCAAACCCTAGCATAGTTCATATAATTCTCTTTATCAAACCCATTTACTATTCTCCCAAGAACTCATCAATTCACAACTATAAATGATTACAGAGTAGAAGCATTACCTTTTTTAAGTCCAATCCTCTTGAATTCGAGTTCTAGGGTTTCCACATCCAACAACAATGTTCCAATTATAACTCTATGGATTAGAATGGTTTATTCAAGTTAGAAAGGGATTAGGGACTTGAATTCAACCTAGAATCATGATAAAACTTACCTTGGAGGGTTCTTGAGGCTTGGGACTTGTTCCCTCTGACTTTAGGGTGATTTTTGTGACAAGGGGTGTTAGAGAAATAAACTCCAAGCTTAAATATAACTTAAAACGCGAAAACCCGACGTTTGACCCGAAACCCGACCTTATACGCGATGGTCCCGTGACGCACATGCAGCGCGCAACCCCCTGCAGGTCAGCATTCAGAGAAGGTGTTTTTGTGCGATCGGCCCGCGACGCGGGGCCATCGCACGCTCCGTGACAAGCGACATGTGTCAGTTCTGCAGAATGCTCGGTTAAATGGGCATAACTTATTGTACTTAGCTGTGTTTAGGATCCGTAATATACCGTTGGAAATATATTTTAAAGGGCTACAACTTTCATGTTTTAGGTTTCCTGAAATTCGCAACGGATGTTCACGAAATTGAACTGGAAGGCAGACATATCGGAAATTTAGCCAATTCTATAGAAATTTAAGTGCCTTACTATTAGCCATCTTGAGATGATCATATCTCCTTGCTTCGATCTCTGATTGGTCTGGTCCTTATATCGTTAGAAAAGTATTTATATGTACTACAACTTTCATTCAGGGCACTTTCCCAAATTTCCAACTAATCAAGGAATTATGGCTGCCCGAAGTAGGCCTATTCACCATTTTTGTAAAACATTCAAACCTTCAGTTTTTCTACTAAAAACTCTAATGATACAAGTCTAACCTTAGTTCTAAGATACGGGATGTAACACTTCTCTTCAGAGATTTATCACTTCTTTGAATCAATCTTTGAAACCGACGAGTGAGATACTCCATTTCTAATTCATCATCGTAGCTTGAATCTCTTCTACTCTCATTATCTAGACCATTTCTTTTCTCTTTCTTTGCCTCCTTTTCTTCCAAATTTGACTTTCTCGTGAGCTCATGTATCTTGAGGTAGCTAATGAGTTCCTTAATGGTCAGATTTTGGAGATCCTTGGTTTCAGTGATGATACTCACCTGGTTCAATTAAGATTCTGTAAATGCATTAAGTATTTTGTGAACCAGAAGCCTTGTCTCCATGATTGACCCCAGAGAGTGAAATTCATTTATGATTGAGGTGAATCTAGTATACATGTCAAGAACTGATTCTCCAACGTTCATTATGAAAAAGTCATATTTTGGGGAGAGCATTTGACCGGCATCCCAGATTTCCTTTGCAGAAATACATTTGCTCTTGAGGCTTGATGATGCAATGTTGGATTCTCCTTCTTCGTTTGATAAGACAGCCATTAGAATGAACCTTTCTAGGTGTTAACATTTTAGAAAGGGCCTGCTCTGATACCAATTGTTGTAGGATGTGCGTCTACCAAACACAATATGAAGAGACCTGATTGTGTACAGTTCCCTTATGCAGTGCAATAAGTAAAGAAGGCACGATTTTACAGTGGAAAACTCCTTGCTCAAGGAATTAAAAACTACAACCTACCCCAATAAGATTTCAACTCCCCTAACCGAGCAACTTCCGATTACAACCTATTGCAAACTAGGAAGTAACTCCCATAATCCCTCGCCCTCACAATAGTTAACTAACTCTCATAGTCCCTCAACCTTTGCAATACACCGATTGCAAACACCTCCACTGGACTAACTCTAGCCAAGGAAACTAGTACACCTAGACTAAATCTAGCATAGTGTACCACTCAAAAGCTTGTGGAAACACACTTCCAACAAGCACACTTTGAGAATTTAAAACACCTACAAACAGCTTCTAAACAAGAAGAGTAGGTTTACAATTTAAGCACGAATGAACAAAGATTTACAATAACCTAAAGAACATAGACGAAACTCATATCAGGATTTAGTTCTTCAGCTTGAAAGTAACTTTGTTCTTGCGATCATTTCAATTTGCGGCGGAAGCTTTTGCAAAAGTTAAATTAGATTTGTCAAGTAATGCCGATTATGTTGCAACATGTTATATATATAGTGGGAGCATATGGGATGGATGGAGACCACTCTTTCATTATTTGACCTAAAGCATGGACTAGCTCAACTGTTGTACTTGTGTGCAGTGAGTAGCTCAGCTTTACAACTGTCTCTGCTGATGATGAAAGGTGCACAGAGAGCAGATCACAGACCAGATCTCTATTTGGTTCTGAAACAATTTGACAATCATCAATACACGAATGCACTTGTGTGCAGTGAGTAGATCGGTTTTACAGTTGTCTCTGCTGATGATGCAAGTGCACAGAGAGCAAATCATAAACTAGTTCTCTATCTGCTTCTGAAACAGTTTGACAATCATCAAAACACGAATGCACTTGGACTTATCACGTCTAAAATTACCGTGATTTGTGAGAGCAGTGATTTGATCTCATAGTCATCCTCATTTTTTTTTCTTTCATTGAATCTGCAACATATATTTATCCATTATTTTCTATGGATAGTTCTTTCCCTGCACTAACTTGGGATGAATTTGACCTAGCCCTCTCAGTGGGACGTATGTTAACAAACAGAGTTTGTTGGTCGGAGCTCTTAGACCTCTTCTCGCAGTTAAGTGGAGTGTAAGTAGATACAACCTCGTCAATTAGTCCAAAATCTACAAGATTTATCACAGATGTCCCTAAAAGTTGTTCTCTAGTTGTCTTAGACAAAACATTGTTCATGTGCTCGCTACATTTTACCAAGCAAAGACAAAAATTTGGCCAATTTTCAAAAAAACACGAGATGCTAGAACTACAAAGAACCTCATTTTTTTTTATCTCCAAACCATATTTATCGTAATTTGACAGTACATTGCACAAATTACAATACAGTGATCTTTAAATGTGCTACTAAGAAGCAAGATAGTCATTGAGAATTATTCGCTGAATGGTATTCTCAATCACATAAATTGATTGAAGTGTTTATGGAAAAAAATAATCATATGCAACAATATCTTACACTTCAAACTACAATCCAAGCATATTCACTATTAGCACTACAGGTAGGAGGATATGGAGTTCGAGAATGTAATACATGCGAACGATAAAGGATTAGCTATTAAGGTGGAAACCATTATAACGTAAAACACAATTTTCCAACCTATGCTTCAGTCTCACATTTAGCCAAAGGCACTGACACTGCTATACAAGTAAGACTGCTTTATAGATTCAAATTTAGTCACAATGCGAACTGAAAAATTTTGAATACACCCACATCCGGTGAAACTAACAGTGATATAACACGTGAGACCTAGAAAAAGAAAACCCAGCTCTGTTTCACTACATTCACCCCTTAAATTAGTGAATTTCACTCTTTTCAATTCTTTTTCCATCTCTATTACAGAAGTGCAACCTCCTCCTTATTCTCTCTTTTTGTCTTTGTAATCCTTGAAAATGCTAAGGCCCTTTTTAGCACTTATCTTTTCCATGCTTAAGCATAATAATCAATAGAAGCAAGAAATACTGGCAGACATAGACACTCTAAACCTAAAGCTAGCCAGTGAAAAGTTTCCTCTTTTTAAGTACAAAGGTCAAAATGTGGAGATAACAATCTTAATTGAGAAAGTTACCCGATCAATAGATCATCACATTCTATCTTCAAAATTATTGTTCAAGCAATTTTCTTAGCATGGATAAAGAACTTTGTCAGAACTGGCATAGTTGTGCATATGTGATGTCATTGTTGTAAAAAATGTGAATCTTTCTTGAAAGAGGAAAAAGGAAGGAGAAAACAGGGGCGTGGCTGCTCAAAATATTAGGTCTTAACCGAAAATAAGATGGGCTGCTCATTTGTGGGCTGTTTCAGTTAGGCTGCCAACTGATGGGCCGGGTAGTTTTAGTTGGTCCGAATTAATGGATTTAAAATGGGCTGGTAGGGATTGGGTAGTGAAATAATGTGGGCTGGTTGAATTAATTAGAGTATGGACTGATAATTTGGGCTATTTATTTGGCTGAAATTGTTGATCCTTCCTCCTCTATTTTAATTATTTTTTGGGCTTCTAATTTAATAACTAGTACAATATAGACAATTAATAATTAATATGTAGAAAAATAAGGATTTAACAAAGTGTTGTCCTGTAATTAATTTAACGAGTCCAAACCCGAAAATGAAACGATGACGAACTATTTAAAATTTGTGATAAAGTAATGCTCGTAATGTTGAAAATAAAAGTAGCGATATTAATAGTAGTAGCAATAAAAATAAAATAGTGAAAATAAAGTATTTAGCTCGTCAGTAAATTTAAAAACCTGAGTAAATAAAATTCAAATAAAGGAGGGACAAAATTGGGTGTCAACAGATGCCCCTCTTCGACCGGAGATGATGTAAGAGTCTTCGGGCAAAGAAGTTGACGTAGTAGCCAAATTTGTTCTGACCAACAATTACGAACTTGATAAAATATGGGTTAGGAGAATTGGTGGAAAATATTATGAGGGCAGAAGGAATTATGGCTGAACCCGTTTTGAGTTGCCTACATATCCCTGGCTTTGCGAGTCAAGCCAGTTGTAGTTCGAAATTTATGTTGAGAGAATGTTATTTATGGATTTATAACTTTGTGGGAGTTGTAGACAGGTGACAAGAATATTCGAGAATGGAACATATATTTATAGCCTCCTAATTATAAATGTGGTGCCCAACATACCTATAAGTAGGACTCTACTAGACATGATGTAAATTCTCCAAAAATGCCCCAGTGTTGAGTTATGGATGCACTGGGATATAGAAAAGGATACGAGATTGTGAAAAGAATTGATTGAATAGAGTCTTAGCGGTGTATATGAAAGAAATTTTTTGGATAACCTACGTATCACATGTTTGTGGACGTAGGCGGAGTCAAGTTCGAGAGTAGATCTGTGACCTTTGCTTGTGAGTTTGACATTCCGCTTCAGCAAATTTTCCCCAGTTCACTACGTAAGATAAGTTTCACGTTGCGCTGTGCCTCTGCATGTAGATTGTATTTTCTGCCAAAACTGAAATTTATGTCAAATCAGTAATAAAGTCTGGGATAAAGTTGAAAGTGTAAAACTTATAAAGAGTGTAAAATGATAGTAAATATGAGTGTGAGAGTGAGGATGAAGCCGTGTGGCTTATAATGAGGCCGTGTGGCCAAATGTTGTCTCTGGTTGTCTTCAGGGACTTGAATGAATACGTGATGTTTATGCTGAAGATGTAATAATATCTCTAGTTGCAGTTTGGAGATGATAGTGATAAGGCCTCCGACTGTCTTCCGGGACTCGATGATAAATGATGCTTGCGAAATTTAAGGTAAAGTCGTTAAAGTATGTAAAGTAGATGATGAAGTAAAGTAAAAAAGTAAAGAGTAAAGTAAAAGTGTAGTCGTTTGGCTTATGCAGATGAGGTCGTATAGCCATGTGATGTCTCCGGTTGTTTTCGGGACTCGATGATATGATATCTCCAGTTGTCTTCGGAGATTTGATGAAGATTCCCGTAAAGTCCGGGGTAAAGTCGTAAAGTGGATGATGTCTCCGGTTGTCTTCGGAGGCTTCAATGATAATTCCTGTAAAGTTCAGGGTGAAGTCGTTAGAGTTGGTAAAGTGAATGATAAAGTAGGGAGTAAAGTCATAGTGTAGCCGTCTGGCTTATGCATATGAGGTTGTATAGCCGAGTAATGCCCCCGGTTGTCTTCGGAGACTTGATGATAATCCCTGCAAAGTTCAGGATAAAGTCGTTAAAGTTGGTAAAGTAAATGATAAAGTAATGGATAAAGTAGGGGGTAAAGTAAGAGTGTAGTCGTTTGGCTTGTGCAAAAGAGGCTGAATAGCCAAATGATGCCTCCAGTTGTCTTCGGAGATGCCTCCAGTTGTCTTCGGAGACTTAACATTGATTCCTGTAAAGTTCAGAGTAAACTGGTTAAAGTTGGTAAAGTATATGATAAAGTATGGCGTAAAGTGATAGAATAGTCGTTTGGCTTATGATGTTGATGGTATCGTGACAGGCCGAACTAATGACATGTGATCCTGATTTAATTTTCCTTCAATTTCGTCAACCTACAAAAACAGGTATATAAAGTCATAAAGTTATTGTGATAAAAATAAAATAAAATTAAAGATAAAGTTGGAAATAAAGCCGTTTCGCTTTTAAGGCGTGGCCATAATGGCCAAGCAATGCTTTTAGCCGTGATCGATAGACTTGACTGTTGATCTCGCGGCCCTTTGGTTCCTGCACTCAAAGAAAAATTCTTAGTTTGGGAGGGGGAAGTTGGTTCGTGTTGACTCGAAGCTTGACTTTATTGGCGCTCCATTCATCCTGTTTGTTTGGATCTTGTGTTCTCCGTTCAAGTCTCGGTAGATGAACAGTAGTGAAACAATTGAAAGAAAGTATTTCATTTGAAAAATATATATATAAGTGTATGTATATAAGGAAAGATATATATGAAAATATATGCATGCAAGTTGTAAAATATTTCTGCTAACTTCCGATTGTGACACTTCTGAAAACCTTGAAAGGTCATTTGTCTATACTATTTCCTGTCTGGTAGCCCTAATATTGTCGATGTCCAACTTTCTCTTGTCTAATCTTTCAAAATATGCCCAGTTTTGATTCAGAAGGGTGTACTAAACCTATGTTATGGTGTGACCGAACCTTATATAGGTTGCCTACGTATCTCTCCAAGGGAATCAGGTCAGAACGTAGTTCGTAAGTACATAAAATGGTATGAAGTTTTCTAATAAAGGTAAAAGATTTGTTGGATTTTTATCTAAGTGTGACGGACCTGTATGTAGATAGTCTACGAATCCCGCCGAGGGAATCCAACCATGTGTAGTTCTCCTTGTATAAGGATTTTTTTTTTTTTTGGATTTTCTGTTATAATGCAACCGAACCCTATGTGGGCTGCCTAGTAATCCCCCCATGGGAATCAGGTCAGCGTAGTTCGTAAGATTGTTAAAGGAAAGGTTGCAAACTAGGCTGTCTAACCTATATTGTCTTTCAATGTCTTCTTGACTGATAGCTTTCATGCTTGTGTCATTGTCTATCGGCTATTTCAATTTCTTCCAAGTGGAATCTTGTCTTGTCATCTAGTTTTCTTTGTTAGTCTCTCAGGATGTATGTTGTCTTCATCTTATGTCACAATCATAGAGTTGGCAGATTTGATAAATAAAGTACAAAATAGCAATAATGGACGTTTAAGGAAAATCAACAATGCATTCATAAATTTTGCAATTAAGCTTCCAAAAGGTGAAGCAAAGCAAACAAAAGTTTTAGGCATGATTCAAAGCCTCAATTTAAAAAAACAAGTTCACTACATGTTCAAACTACCAAGACTCCCAGCGAATCATGGACGGAGTACTAGTCTAATTCTTCAGAGTCTCTCCTAGTTCGGCACCCCGGATGGTCGATGTCTCGGTATTGTAAGTAGTTGTAGCAGTAGTCTTCATGTGTGTTTGTTTTTGGATTGTTCCCACAGGAGTGACAAAAGTTGATGACATTCCCCTTTCCATCCTTCCAATTGACATAATAACTTCTTTCAAACTTTGGCATCTTCGTGAGCAAGTAAAGGATTGTTGACCACATTGGGCTTAGCTCCAGTGAGCTGGACTACTCCTTCCTTAATCAGGGATTCGATTTTGTTTTTAAGCCCATAGCAATCTTCAGTGGCGTGCCCAGCAACTCCAAAATGGTATGCACAGCGCTTGGAACCATCAAACCATTTTGGGATAGGATCGGGAATTTTCCTTCAATCGGTTGTATTACGCCTGCTGCTTTCATTCTTTCAAACAATTGAGTCAATGGTTCAGCGAACCGAGTGTAATTACGAGTGTTTTTGGTGTCAGGGTTTGGATGGGCTTTATGTGTGGTATGTGGTCGATTTTGGTAAGTGGGAGCTTGGACGGGTTGATATGGACGTGAATTTTGATATGGAGGTGCTCGGGGTTGGTAGTAATTTGCTTGGGCATTGTAGACAGGGTAAGGAGTTAGTGGAGCTTGGTAGGGTTTGGTGTAGTGGTAAGGGTAGAAAGGTTGTTGTGGGTGGTTAAAGTATGTAATGGCTTGGCTTGGCCTATGCCCTTGGATGTTCATGACTGCAGCTACGTCTTCTTTCTTCCTTTTAACCCCGCTGATAGAACCAGATTGAATAGCTTTGTTTACTGCTTGCAAAGCAGTAAGATCCTGAATCTTTCCTGATTTGATTCCTTCTTCTAAGGCTTCTCCCGTTCGGACAACTTCTGTGAATTTTTGTCCCATCATACCTATCATTTTCTCATAAAATACGCCAGCCTGGTATTCAATGAAGGTAGCAGTCATTTCTCTATCATTCATCGGAGGTTAAACCCTGGCTGCTTCTGACCTCCAACGCAGTGCATATTCACGGAACGACTCAATTGACTTCTTAGTTAACTTAGTCATGTAGACTCTATCTGGTGTGATATCGGTGTTGAAATTGAATGTGTCCATAAAGTCTTGTGCCATATCACCCCAACCATGCCACTTACGGACGTCCTGCTGTGTATACCAGGTAAGAGCCTCACCAGATAAGCTTCTTATGAATAGCTTCATCCTTATATTTTGGTCTCTACCTACTCCAACCAGTTTGTCACAATAGGCCCTTAAATGTGTATGAGGGTCGCCTGTCCCATTAAATGTGTCAAATTTCGGTGGCTTGTAGCCTACGGGAAAGTCGACGTCAGGCTGAACACACAGATCTTTGTATTCTACACTCTTGCTTCCCCTAGCAACTTGAAGATTTCTCATTGCTTCTTTGAGACTGCGGATTGTTTTTAACAACATATCATCTATCCTTGCTTTTGCCTCTTTTTCCATTTCCTCGTATTGATCCACCTCGGGTTGGAACTTGACCGTTACTGGGTTGGTAAAGGCTTGTGTTTCTGCGGCATATACCGGAGGAACATATTGTGCATTAGGAGTGACAAAATGTGCCCCTTGTATATGCTGGGTCGGATAAGTTTGGACGGTGGGAGTGTTTTGGACTGGAGGTGGTGTGTTATAAATGGTGTTTGTAGGTGGTTGATTTGGTGGGTTTAGAGGAGTAGTTGTAGGTGGTAGATTAGTGTTGGTGGGCAAAGGAACATAGGGAGTGTGAATTAGCGATTGACTTGGTGGGTTGACGGGTGGTGGATTAGGAGTAGCATAGGTAGGGTAGATGGGTGGTTGACTCTGTGGAGGGGTATAGACGGATGATGGATTTGGTGGATTTGCGGGGGTGATTGGGAGTAAGTTGTTGTTGGTAGGTGCATTGTTTTGTGGAGGAAAATGTTCAGGACCTAGAGATTCGAGTGATGGAAAACGAGGTGGGTTTGGTGCAGTATTTCTAGGTTCAGGGGGTGGACTTTGGAGTGTGATGGATAAATTGGTCAAGTCCCTAACCCGATTCAGGTCTCCACGTAGATCCTCAATCTCTTGAGTCAAGCGGGCGATATGTTCATCACGTTGAATAGTAATTCCGTGTTCGGAAGTCTCGGGGGGATCACTAGAGATCACGATGTTTTCCACACCAGCTGAAATAGATGCGGCCGGATCAGACATAGTAATTTCATTTCCTTGAACAACCCAACTACATTCAGGTAACGATGACGTCTTTGACCTTGTGAGGTAAGGATGGTCGGCCATCGAGTGTCAACATGAATCAACTCTTTGGGAATAAAAAGAAACATAAAGTGCAAATGATGTCAGTCTCATTAACATATCTAGGTAAAGTCATGATCACGTAAAGTCAAGTAAGTCATGTAGCAAATAATTCATCAAATAAAGTCAAACAAGTTATCAAACAAATGTAAACGATTATATCAAACAATAACGCGTCCTAGTATGCATGTGACCTCTTTGTGCAGAGGTAGGCCTAACGTTTGTTTGAAGGGTAAAGTGTGCCATAATACGTCATCCCATTGCTTTTGATTAATTGAACAAATTCTATTTCCCACAATAAAGTACAAAAGTAATGTAATATTTATTACATATCAAATGAGTACAACATAAATGTTTTCTAATCTAAGTAAAGTAATACAACGTCTAGCTCGATTTTGTGATATCTTTGGTCTTCGTCATTTGTTGATGTACTCCGATGCAACTTCATACCTGTCATAGAAACATTAGTCATGCCCTCCCTCCTAAAGTTTAATTAATTAGAGCAAATAGTCAATATTTAGGCACAATTATCCTTCAAACATGCACATAAAGTATGATTGGTGTCACTCGGGGTCGTGAACCCGCTTGGACGTTTGGGTAAAGTCATCTAATGGGCTTAATACACCAAGGGTATTAAGCCTCCTAGGTCATGAAATGTATGCTCCTAATAAAGGTGTTGGTTTAGCTCTATCTTAGGCTGACTAAGAGTTGGCTTCCTATGACACAAGGTTCCCCCAAGTGGACAACTTGGGAGTGGAAAGTCCGTGGCCGTCGACTGCACCGCCGATCGACTAAATCCACAAGATCAATCCAACTAAAGGGGTAATTTAGTAGTGCACGGGGGCGAACCGCGAAACCGTTTCAAGTGTGTGAATATGTGTGAGTTTTCCAGGAGTGGAAGAAATATGAACGGAATGACAATTTATCAAAGCAGTAACACTTAGACAGTTTATATCAAACAACAATTAATCACACCAACAATTTATAGCATGTAAAACAGTTTAGGCAAATAGAGTAACTAAGTTAGCACACAAAGCTTAATTAAATCTAAGTCCGTTATGGTTAGAACCTAGGTAGAGTCCCCAGCAGAGTCGCCAAGCTGTCATTGTTGTAAAAAATGTGAATCTTTCTTGAAAGAGGAAAAAGGAAGGAGAAAACAGGGGCGTGGCTGCTCAAAATATTAGGTCTTAACCGAAAATAAAATGGGCTGCTCATTTGTGGCCTGTTTCAGTTGGGCTGCCAACTGATGGCCGGGTAGTTTTAGTTGGTCCGAATTAATGGATTTAAAATGGGCTGGTAGGGATTGGGTAGTGAAATAATGTGGGCTGGTTGAATTAATTAGAGTATGGGCTGATAATTTGGGCTATTTATTTGGCTGAAATTGTTGATCCTTCCTCCTCTATTTTAATTATTTTTTGGGCTTCTAATTTAATAACTAGTACAATATAGACAATTAATAATTAATATGTAGAAAAATAAGGATTTAACAAAGTGTTGTCATGTAATTAATTTAACGAGTCCAAACCCGAAAATGAAACGATGACGAACTATTTAAAATTTGTGATAAAGTAATGCTCGTAATGTTGAAAATAAAAGTAGCGATATTAATAGTAGTAGCAATAAAAATAAAATAGTGAAAATAAAGTATTTAGCTCGTCAGTAAATTTAAAAACCTGAGTAAATAAAATTTAAATAAAGGAGGGACAAAATTGGGTGTCAACATATGAAAGGCAAGAGGATGCAATTTTCCTCGCCAAATTGCAAAGAACAATTTATCCAACAGTGAAAAGTCTTAAAGCGCTATTGAATTATATTTCAAAAGATGAGGGAGTGAGTGAGATTTTAGTAAACTAAAGGAGTGTGATGAAATGTACATAAAAATAGTTGATTCGACAAAAAGTAGAAGAAATTGGTTGTGATTGTGAAAGGTAAAGTCGCATACCTGGGTAAGTTAGATGTTTTTTGTGCGCCGTAATGAAGAAGCAAAGACAAGTTGGCGTAGATCTTTCTTGGAAAAAGTACTGAAGCAAATAAATGCTGGCAAAAACAAGAGAATATGAAAACGAACAGGCAGAGAGAGAGAGAGAGAGAGAGAGAGAGAGAGAGAGAGAGAGAGAGAGAGAGAGAGAGAGAGAGAGAGTGAAATAAGGGATAATTGGTAAAGCAACGTGTTGTGTTGTCAAACCTTTTCGGCAGAATTGGGGAAGTGTCGTTTTAGTTTGTAAATCTTTGTTGGCAACTTTATTTACACTTTAAATGAGATTAATTGGCAAAAAATTGTAAAAACAGATAAATAGGAATCCTGAGTTGTAGTTGCGCCAAGTCACCGGGCCTTTGCCTTGCAATTATATATATATAGAGATATTTCAACCTCAAAGGGAATAAAAAGAATAATCAAATCTATATAAATATATAAAGCAGGGACATAACCTTGGTGACATAGCGCTCTATATGACCAGGATGACTATTTATCTTTTTTCTCAGTTTTTGGCCATTTTACATTTTTTTTAAATTGTTTAGTTAACTAAAATCGACCTTTAGTTAAAGAAACCCAAAAGACGCTGATGTTTTCAGTTCAACAACACTCAAAAGGCGCTTCCTTTGTCCATACGCCCTTTCTTCCTATTCTTTCTCACTGTTCTTTCTCCCATTCTTGACTCATCAAGTCAATCTTTAGGAATCTTTTACTCAGTCATTGCTAAGCAAAAGCGGCAACTTCCCGCCATTTCGAACAACACCCTGTGCCTTCAATTTCTTAGAAAATTAATGCCCAATCACATCAACTTTTGCAAAAACATAAATTAACCAATAAAGCAGAAGAATTCCGCCCATCTATCGCACGCAGAGAAAAAGTTTATCGTCTTTGAGAAAAATCCAAGCTTCAAGTTAATTGGTGTTCTATTTCATGTATTTCTGTATTAAATTTAAGCCTTTTGTATTCCATAATGGTTTAATTGGTATTTTTAATGTGTTAAAATGTCAAATTCACCTTATATGTGTAGGAAAGAATAGGAAGAGAATATTTTTCTTAGAGAATGTTTAAGTTGTATTAGGCTACTTAAGGCCACTTGAGATGATTACAATCATCAATTACATCTCTATTTATACTACTCAAAAAACCAATTCAAAAGTCTTGCACAAATAACTAGATACATGTATCACAATTCACTAGATACATGTATCACAAACTTTTAAAAGATTTCTTGAAAAACTAAGAGATAATATTGAAAGACTAAATGATATTCTTGAAACAATAAAGAACTCCTAGAAAACATAAAAGTCAAGGATAGTATCCTTGTGAATGCATTATTTTCAACACTCCCCCTTAATGCATTTGCTTGACAACTCCAATGCGTTCTCGAAGATAGCAAAACTTTTCTCTAGGAAGTGCTTTGGTGAAGATGTCAGCAAGTTGTTCTCCTGTCTGGCAATAATGCAACTGAATTTCACCTTTCTCTTGTGCTTCTCAGATAAAATGGTACTTGATGGAAATATGCTTTGATCTTTCATGGTTGACCGGATTCTTGGCAATGGGAATCGCTGATTTGTTATCGCAATACAAAACAGTCCCTTCTTTTTGTTTTTCACCAATATCTTCAAGAATTCTCCTAAGCCAAATAGCTTGAGAAGTAGCCTTAGCTGCTGAGACATATTCTGCTTCGGCAGTGGATTGAGTAACAACACTTTGCTTTTTTGACAACCAAGAACAAATGCTTGAACCAAATAAGAAAGCATAACCAGAAGTACTCTTCATGTCATCTATACTTCCAGCCCAGTCACTATCAGAATAGCCAATTAAGTCCAAATCTCCATCAAATTTGTACATTATACCATAATCCATTGTTCCTTGCAAGTAGCGTAGAACACGCTTTGCAGCTCCAAAATGCACTTGGCTTGGTTCTTGCATGAATCTGGATAATAAACTAGCAGCAAACATAATGTCAGGTCTTGTTGAAGTAAGATATAGCAGGCTTCCAATCAAGCTCCTGTAAAGTGAGCTATTAGCTTTCTTTGCTCCATCATCTTTTCTGAATTTCTCATTTGTTGCTAATGGTATGGCCACAGACCTGCAATCCATCATTTTAAATTTTTGAAGAATACTTTTAGTATACTTCTTTGGAGAAATAAAAACTCCTTCTTTCACTTGAGAAACTTCAATGCCCAAGAAATAATGTAGCAACCCAAGATCACTCATTTCATAGGTTTGCATCATATCTTGCTTGAATTTCTGCATCATCTTCAAATCATTTCCTGTAAAAATCAGATCATCCACATAGAGACAAACAATGACAATGCTGCGATGTTCTTGCTTCACATACAAAGTGGCTTCGCTTTTACTTCTTTGAAAATTATTTTTCAAAAAGTATGTATCAATTTCATTTTACATGGATCTGAGATTTCTCCCCCTTAAGGGACATCTTCCTCTTCCTCATCCTCTTCTTGACTTGGCACATTTAAAGAAATGATAGAAGTATTCTCCACCTTTTTATCTTTCCAATTCCATGCTGTTTTTTCATCAAAAATGACATCTCTACTAACAACAAGTTTGTTAGTTTTGACATCGAGAAGCCTATAGCCTTTTGTCACATCACTATAACCAAGAAATATACATTTTTGACTCTTTTCATCCAATTTTGGCCTTTTTTAGCCTGTACACCTTCTCTTCTCCCCCTTGAACAAACAATCCTTGAGGTTGCTCGACATAAATTTCTTCATCAAGTTTTCCATTTAGAAATGCAGACTTAACATCAATTTGAAAAATCTTCCATTTCTTTTGTGCAGCAACAGCAATCAAGGTTCTAATTGTCTCAAGATGTACAACTGGAGAGAAAGTTTCGTAGAAATCAATACCTGGCTTTTGAGTGAAACCTCTAGCAACCAACCTTGCTTTGTGCTTTTGAATTTCTCCTTCTTGATTGAGTTTGATTTTGTAAATCCATTTTAGACTTACAACTTCTCTTTCATTGGGTATATCCACAAGCTCCCAAGTATTATTTTTCTCAATCATCCGAATTTCTTCTACCATGGCTGTCTTCCAAACATCAGGCTTTATTGCCTCCTCATAATTTTCTGGCTCAATACAGGCAAAGTTGTATCTTTGATAGATGTCACTCAACATTCTTGTTCCTCTTGGAGGTGGTTCTTCATCTTCTGGATCTGAGATTTCTCCCCCTTGAGGGACATCTTCCTCTTCCTCATCCTCTTCTTGACTTGGCACATTTAAAGAAATGATAGAAGTATTCTCCACCTTTTTATCTTTCCAATTCCATGCTGTTTTTTCATCAAAAATGACATCTCTACTAACAACAAGTTTGTTAGTTTTGACATCGAGAAGCCTATAGCCTTTTGTCACATCACTATAACCAAGAAATATACATTTTTGATTCTTTTCATCCAATTTTGTTCTTTTTTCAGTAGGTACATGAGCATAACAAATACACCCGAAAATTTTAAAATGACTTACAGAAGGTTTCATTCCACTCCAAGCTTCAACTGGTGTCTTATCCTTCAATGCCTTTGTCGGGCACCTATTGAGGATGTACACTGCTGTATGTACTGCTTCTGCCCAAAAATATTTTGGCAGCCCTTTCTCATTCATCATCGTTCTGGCCATTTCAACAATGGTTCTGTTTCTCCTTTCAGATACACCATTTTGTTGAGGAGTGTACCATGCTGTAAGTTGCTTCTCAATGCCTTCATTTTTACAATATTCTTCAAATTCTCAACTTGTGTATTCACCTCCTCTGTCACTGCGAATGGTTTTGATGCTGCAACCTTTTTGCTTCTCAACAAAGGCTTTAAATCTCTTGAATGTAGCAAATGTTTCTGACTTTTCTTTCAAGAAATAAACCCAAGTCATTCTTGAAAAATCATCAATAAAAATTAGAAAGTACCTTTGTCTTCCCAGAGATGAAGTCTTCATTGGTCCACAAATGTCTGTATGGATTAGTTCCAAAAGTACACTTGCTCTCCAAGACTTCCCTTTTGGAAAAGACTTTCTATGTTGCTTTCCCATAATACAACTTTCACATGGATCTACCTCAGTATGTATCTCAGGAAGGCCTTGCACCATGTCTTTTTGCTTCAGAAGCTTCAAACCATGAAAATTCAAGTGACAAAACCTTTTGTGCCAAAGCCATGAATCATCTACAACTTCATTTTTGAATGCATTGTAATGAAGTTGTAAAGGAAAGTTTCTTTTTATCATCTTTACTTCAACAATGACTTGATTTGGCTCAATTTTATCATAAATTCTACAACAATTATCTCTAAACACAAGAGAATAACCATTTTCCATGAGCTGACCAACACTAAGCAAATTTTCTTCCAAGTCAGGAACATAAAGGACATCATGAATTTGCTTACCGCTCCCTTTTCTGTTGATCGAAATGGTACCTTTACCTTTTGCATCAACTAAGGCTCCATTCCCCATTCTCACTTTAGAAGTGATGCTGCGATTAATTGAGAGGAAAGCATTTTCATCTCCAGTCATATGATTGGTACAACCACTATCAACATACCATTCATTGCTTTTTGCTGAAGCATCAGATTGAAAAGCGTAGAAAAGGTTTTCTTCCTTTTCTTCCTCCTTTCCTTCACAGAAATTTGCTTGCTCCCGTTGCCTGTGCCTGCAATCCTTCTCACTATGGCCAAACTTTTTACAAAAGTTACATTGGGGCCTGCCTTTGTGCCAACATTTTTCTGCATTATGATTAGTCTTTTTGCAAATTTTACAAAAAAGACCAGTACTTTTCTCACCTTTTTCTTCAACCTTCTTAGTAGAACCATCACAATCCTGCTTCTTTTTTGGATTGTACTTCTTTTTTTGTTGATTCTTTGAGAAATTTTGAGAATTCTCATTGGTTCTGGACTGGAAAGCCGTCTCTTTGGGTTGATTCTCACGCAAAAATCTTCGCTTCTCGTGTGCACGAAACAATCCAACTAGCTCTTTGATGGAAATCTTAGAAAAATCTTTCGTCTCCTCAGTGATATCAATAATATACTCATACTTTTCTGTGACACTAATTAGAATCTTTTCCACAACTTGTTGGTCAGAAATTTCATCACCATGATTTCTCATTTCATGAACAATATTCATGACTCTTGTGCAATATTCATCTATTTTTTCAGATTCTATCATCTTCAAATTTTGAAACTCTCTTCTAAGAGTTTGAAGATTGATAGTGCGTACCTTTTCATCACCATACACGTCAGCTTCCAGAGACTCCCAATCTTGCTTTGCAGTCTTACAAGTAGCAATTTTTGCAAAAAATGCTCTTGAGACTCCCATTTGAATTTTGCTCAAAGCCTTTGCATCTTGACGACGCTTAGCCTCAAGATTTTTCATCTCTGCTACTGAAAGTTCACCATCGTCTTCTGGCTCTTCATAGCCATTTGCAACAATAGTCCACAAACCTTTAGCTTTCAGATAAGTTCTCATTCTTATCTTCCAGTATTCAAAGTCATTTCCATCAAAAAATGGAGTAAGAACAACTGAAGAATCAGCACCATCATTTGTTTTAGATGCCATAATTTTTCCTTCTTCACCTAACCCCAGATTAAGAATGAAAACTGTTCTGATACCAATTTGTAGGAAAGAATAGGAAGAGAATATTTTTCTTAGAGAATGCTCAAGTTGTATTAGGCTACTTAAGGCCACTTGAGATGATTACAATCATCAATTACATCTCTATTTATACTACTCAAAAAACCAATTCAAAAGTCTTGCACAAATAACTAGATACATGTATCACAATTCACTAGATACATGTATCACAAACTTTTAAAAGATTTCTTGAAAAACTAAGAGATAATATTGAAAGACTAAATGATATTCTTGAAACAATAAAAAACTCCTAGTATACGTAAAAGTCAAGGATAGTATCCTTGTGAATGCATTAATTCCAACAATATGTTCCTCTCAAAATACAGGGCAATCTCCTGATCTCCTTCTTCTATTGTTTGTTCATCACTTAACCACACTCTTAGAAAACTACTGACCACACTCTTAGAAAATTACTGAACAAAAGAACAGTGCCAGAAACACCATATATATGGCACTGTTGTGAGGAACTTCTTCCCGTTGTTGCAACTTTATGGAGTAATACTTTTTCCTTATTTTTGTTCTCAATTACTAGGTTGATACCCGTTTGCTTACCCTAATGAAGTCATTGTTTGCTTTTCCTAGACCGTTTATATTTGTGAATAACAAATGAATCAATAGATGAGAAAAATTAAGTCTATCAACAGTTTCAAACCAGAACCTTCAGGTTCTCAATACCCATGGCAGTCGAGGCAAAGAAGAAATCATTCTTCTCCGTTTTAGTCGAAACTCTACGTACATAAAGGTTTTTTTTTTTTTTTTTTTGCTTCCCCCCCCCCCCCCCCCCATTGTTTGTGTTTTAGCCACAGTTATTATCATTACAAAATCATATTTGGAGCTAGCGGTTGTGGGTAGTAATATTTTTGTTTTCTCCTAGCATGTTAATGCTTATATTAATCATCTTTTGCAATTGTTTGATACTCAACTGTTTGAATCATCCAATAATACTAATCAAGCATTCTTATCCTAATCAAGGCTAATTCCCCATTGTTTGTGTTTTTGCCACAGATATTATTATGGCAAAATCATATTTTGAGCGAGCGGTTGTGGGTAGCGACATTTTTGGTTTCTCAAAGCACTATTAGGATGATTCAGGGCATTAGCCTTGATTTTCTCAAGGTTTCTCATAGTACATTTTTCTCTCCTATTTTAATTCTATACTTTTCATGGTTTAGTATTTAATTTGTTCAAATGTATAATGTGTTGTTCGTTAACGTGTTAACCTTATTTAAACTCACTATTAAAATATTAGGAAAGCATCATTAGCTTAATGGTGTGATTATTACCGCACGAAGCACGGGCAAATTATCTGGTTAAACTATATTTTGAGTAGAGGATGAGACAATAACATAAGCTTATAATGCAGGATTAACAAGGATTAAAGTTTTTTGAAAATATTTTTGACGGTTTCTCACATACTTACATTTCAGGAAATTAAGATAGTACGATCAGTAAGTACAAACATTATTCACATATAAATAATATGTTATTGAAATGACAAAAAAGAATAATAAGGATCTGTCAATCTAAATAATTTTATTTTATAAGAACTACATAAGAAAAAGTTATACCAATTCATTTGTATAGCTACAAATTATATTAGTAATGGGTGATCAAGTCATTTGAATATGCTTATTATTCATCTTTCAACTTGTACATTCCTTTCAAAATTATAATTACTCATCACTTACATATTTTGATATTATTTATACTGTTTTAGAAGTTTATACCGGCTATCAGGAGACACACGTGATGTACGTTCCTAGATACTAGTTTTAAAAATGTGGGAGTGTGGTATCGCCACTATCTCCAAATAATAGTGAAAAAGAACAATTCTGCGCAGGAAGAAGAAAAATCCAAGGGTTGTTTTTTTCTTTTTGGATTGTATCACTAATTCAGTTACATCAATCGTAATCTTTATTAGGAGTCATATCAGATCCCTTTTTGAACTAATATTACACAAATTAATAGAGCAAGTTGAATGGAAGCGACCATTTGATATCACTTAATTTGATAGTCGAATTAATTTTATATGAATAATCACTTATATGCCCTAAAAGTAAGAGCAATGTGCTTTCAGCTCTTTTCTAGGAGGTGGATTACGGTAATGTCCAACTTTAGACCTTTTTTTCTTCTGTCTAAAAAGTTAAAAAGGGAAAAGCAAAAGAAAAAAGAGACTTTTGTACGAGCAACAACTGCAAATAATATTACTCTCTCTGTCTTAATTTATGTGACATTCTTTTATTTTTAGTCAGCATTTAATAGAATAATATATTTTTATATTTAATAACAATTCAATTTTAAATTTATATTTTTATCTTTAATAAAATGATTTCAAAACACACAAAATTTTATGATTTATTTTATACCATAAAATTTTAAAAATATTCTTTTATTTTTTAAATTCATTCAGTCAAACACCCTCAGGAGACGGGGGAGTAATAACTAATTAGTAGCGGAGGCATGCTTTGAGGAAAATGGGGGCCATTTTTTCAATTACTTAACAAGGTAGAATTGCTCCTCACCTCACTTCCTTAGTACTTTTGGGTCCTGAAGCTGCTTTTGTCAGCAATAAGTGCCTTTTGGGGCCAGCCCTGCATCATGTTGTCGCCCAATACTGGATCCTTTTCTCTTCTAACTTCTTAATTCCTTTCAACTTGTTATCGCCAGTACATGTATTAAATAATTTGGTGCATCAAAGCTTGGCAAATTGAAGTTGATCATAAAAAAGGATAGCCCCATGTATAAAGTATAACGCGATAGCATGTCCCGACGAAGGGCTGCACCTAAAGGAATGTGATGTAAACAGTCTATTCTAATGTAAGTACTAGTGACTGCTTTCACGGTTCGAATCTGTGACATATAGGTCACACAAAAATAACTTTACCGTTACTCTAAAACTCCCTTCAAATAGAAATAGATCATGACCTAATGTCTTTATCTTTACTTGTTGTTTGCTTTCTTTTAATACCCCAACCGGCATGTAACTACCTTTAATGAAGGGGATTCAATTGAATCCCGAATGTTGAAAGATTACTAAAGGATAAAAACGAAAAATTTATGTTTATTGTTAATTTCCTTGATATAGGTTCATATCTTAAATGTGAAAGTTTTATTTTTTTCGAATCCTTTTATTCAAATTTCTGACTTTACCATAATCTTAAAAAAAAAAGGAAAGAAATAATGATTAGCTAGAGCCCCAAATATAGTGGTAATATTGTATAAAAGGAACCGTAAGGAGTGAAATAGAGGTTGATACACTGATAGTAAAAGGTATGGACTGATTAACTTAATAACATTATGTTCTATGTGCCCAAAACAAAACGTTATGTTGTATTACTCTTTCCGTTTCATTTTATGTCTTAGTTTGATAGAGTATGGAATTCAAAAAAATAAGTAAAACTTGAATCTTCTGGTCTTTAACTAAATACTATATTATCAAGATACCCTTTAAATTTTATGGTTTCAAAAATGTCACATAATATGTTAGAAATAAAGAATTATTAAAATACGGAAAATGACAGTTTTAATAGATTAAAAAATATTGAGTGAGGTATACTTTTCTCTTTTTTTAATTGTTAAAGCTGGGTCAACTTTTGCAGGTATTGCAAACAAAGACTAGAATGAGTATGAAAAGGGCCAAAATGAAGAGCTTTTCTTTATTGAATATGAAGAAAAGGTCAAATACAGTAGCTCGAAGAAATCTATAGTAATAATAATCTAAGGTCCCACATTCAGCAAGCTGGCCAAAACGCGCTTAAGAACAATGATTATGAGCCTGTTTAGCAAAAAAAAAAAATAAGTTGGGATAGTTTAATTTATTTATTTTGGCTTATAAGTTATTTTCGGCTTATAAGCTGCTTTAGATAAGCTAAGTCAAATGGGCTTAATTATTTTTTTAAACTTATTTTAAGCATAAAATGACTTTAAGCTGATCAGTCAAACACTCAAAAAAACTGAACACAGCTTATAAACAACTTATAAGCGGCTCTTAAGTCATTTTCTTCTAAGTAAGCATGTGACTATTTAAAAGATGAAAGCTGACTGATAGACAGCAACAGCCAAACAGATACAAAGCCAGAGTTGAATGGAGATAATTCAGCAAACTGTTTAAGGAAAAAAAAGAAAAATCAAGAAGCTAAAATATGGAGGCTGAGAAATTAGCAACAACTCGTGGTTGTTGCCCTAATCCTTTGCTTATACTGCTTGAGCATCAGAACCAACAGCCTATTTCAAAGATCAAAAGCACAACTTCAGCTTGTCGACATAGCTTTGCAGCCACGACAACTTCCTCTTTCTTCCCAAATACACATTTCACTAACCATGAATCCCTTCCTTCATATCAAGAATCATTTGCTCAGTTCATTAAAACATATCCGAAATACTCGGAGACTCGACAAGTCGACAAAATTCGGAATCAAGAATACTATCATCTGTCAGTCTCCAACCATGTGTGCCTGGATTACATTGGCATTGGTCTCTTCTCTTATTTACAGGTTCATGAATGTTGTAATTATCCTTTCTTTGACATATCTTGCAAGTCTGTTAATCTTAAATCTGAGTTACTACATGGTGGTCATGGATCAAAATTAGAATCCAGTATCAAGAAAAAAATCTTGAATTTTCTTAACATATCTCCAAATGAATATTCCATGGTTTTTACTGTTAATAGATCATCAGCTTTCAAGCTTATAGCAGAATCTTACCCTTTCAAAACGAGTCGAAAGCTTCTTACAGTTTATGACCATGAGAGTGAAGCATTGGAGACCATGGTCAATACATCAGAGAAAAGAGGGGCCAATATAATGTCAGCAGAATTCAAGTGGCCACGGCTAAGAATAAACTCTGAGAAACTCAGGAAACTTATTATAAGGAAAAAGAAGAAAAAGAAATCAAGGGGACTGTTTGTATTTCCTCTCCAGTCAAGATTGACTGGAGCCAGTTACTCTTATCAGTGGATGAGCTTGGCGCAGGAAAATGGTTGGCATCTATTGCTTGATGCTTGTGCATTGGGACCTAAGGATATGGATAGCTTTGGACTTTCTCTCATCCATCCTGATTTCCTTATTTGCTCTTTCTACAAGGTTTTCGGTGAAAATCCTACAGGGTTCGGATGCCTAATCGTCAAGAAATCGGTTGTATCGATGTTGGAAGCTTCTGTTAGTACAGGCATTGTAAGTCTTGTTCCACCAACTTCACTAGATTCATCAGGTAGTGGCACGGAGCTTGAACAAAAAGCCAACTTTGTTACAAAACTGGATGAGCTGCATATAGCTGGCTCTTATTCAGCTCACAAGGAAAAGAGCATAGAGGAATCAGGTCAATCTAGTATTGCACAAGGCAGTAACACTAAGCTGGAAGAAAAGGGAAACACAGAGATTCAATGCCGATGCTTGGATCATGTGGATTCACTGGGATTGATGCAAATTGGTAACAGAAGAAGGTATCTAGTGAATTGGCTTATTAGTGCACTCCTCAAACTCAAGCATCCAAATAGGTTGGATCATTTTCCTCTGGTCAAAATTTATGGACCAAAGATAAAATTTGACAGGGGAACAGCTATGGCGTTTAATCTGTTCGACTGGAAAGGAGAAAGGGTGGAACCAATTCTCATACAGAAGCTTGCGGATCGGAACAATATTTCTCTCAGCCATGGGTTTCTGTCACACATGTGGTTTCCAGACAAGTATGAGGAAGAGAAGCAGAGGACTATAGAAAGTAAAAAGGGTGAAGAAAAAGATGAAGAGAGCAAAAAGTCTAAAAGAACTGAACTTGGCATATCAGTAGTAACCATTGCCCTTAGCTTTCTGGCCAACTTTGAAGATGTTTACCGGCTTTGGACATTCATAGCTCAGTTTCTTGATGCAGACTTTGTGGAGAAAGAACGGTGGAGATACAGCTCGCTGTATCAGAAAACTATTGAAGTTTAATGCAGCAGTTTTTGTCTGCAATTGGAAAGACTTTGAAGTGTGAAACTTGTTTTGTCGATGTAACAAGGAAACAAATGCTGGATCTTTGTCCAGAAACTGAATGAGAGTCCAAACATTTGGAAAGAAAGGCACATATGGACTTGGATTCACATTTTTATCATTTTTTTCACCTTGCGTCGATTGAATAAACCTATATATTGCGAATATTTGTGGACGACAAGATAGAAAGCTATAATCAGCCGATAAGAAACATTGTAGGATCTAGTTGCATTTAAGAAATTTATGCTCCACAAAATTCCTTTCGCTATAAATAACATGGTTAATAAGCCATAATTTTCAGGAAGAGCAATAGTGCTATATTTTCAACAAATGAGCGCAAACGAAATAAAATGTAGCATATTCTGACATATGTAGCACAGTCATTGCAGATGCAACCAAATGCTGATACACCATTGTTCCTAAAAAAAAAGGACCTTTAGTTTCATAAACTGAGCGCTATGGTTATTGCAAATGCAGTGAGATAAATCTACCACCAAAAGGTACATTTAATAACATATTCACAGGTCACCATGACTACTTTTTCTATTGATGAGGGAAAAGATAGTGGTACTACCCCAATTATACTTACAGGAATATTTCTCTGCCGGATGAGAAAGAGGATAATATAACCTGAAATTGAAGTCTCAAAAGGCTAATGCTACTTTAGGATATCATACCTAGCATCCATGTTATATCACTTGGGAAAGAATCACCTTTCCAAGCATCAATCAGTTATTTCACATCCATCTTTAAGCCAAAGAAATCTAGTTTTACTCTAGCTGAACTAATTTAAGCTTTCTGTGCAAGATATAAAATTAGATAAAACTACCCTTTTACTTCAAATCATGCGCCTTATGCCCACAGAATATACTATCTAACTGTCTAGTTGCCAATGATGGTATAAACTAGTAGTAACATATTTGTGTGTGTTTGAATTGAGGGCTATAGAGAAGGTTTCGAAGTAACTTTATGCTAGTGTTTGAGAACACCTATTTGATTTTCAGAGATCAAAATCTACTTCTAATCCAAAGTCACTTTTTTATGACAAATTTTCAAACAGGCCTCGCAACCAAATAAAACCGCTGTTTCTCCAGCCTAGTGTGCCATCAATGGTAAAACCAAAAAGCACAAAGAGGCCATGTAGATTGTAGTAGACAAAAATTTCAAGTCTCAAGCTTGACTATGATGAATATTGGAAATTTCAAACACTATGAAAATTGAGAAGCTTTTTATAGCTTTATAAGTCACATCATGGTAAGTCCTTAACTGAATTATTTGTGGTAAATCAGCAAGAAACAGAACGAGATGAAGGAGGGCCTGAATTATAGAACACCTTTTGCTAGAGAAGCTTTCAGCATTAAACCATTTGCAGCATTTCTTTCCTAATTATTGTCGACATGCAGATTAATTAATGACCAAAAAGGTTGCATACTATCTTCTACATACATTTTGCTATTAGGAATTACATGAAACCGGTGAAAGAAAAATGGAGACATATTTTAGTTCACACGATTTAATGGAAATAGTTCTTAATGTATAAAAAAAAGTAATCATTTTAGTACTTCATATATACCACATAATCGAAATAATTCTTGTTGTATGAAAAAAATGTTCATTTTAGTCTTTCATATATAACACGTAATATATCAAAAAGTGCTATTTTTAATCCTAAATCTTATATGATGAGAAGACAGGTCAACTTTTGCTATCTTTAACCGAAACACTTGTGCCAATAATTATGTCTGTTTTTGTCTTTGCACCATAGCTCAACTATGTCTCTTGATGCAAGAACGACAACTAAGTTATAAGGAAAGGAAGAAAAATGTATACTCCATTATTGCAAACGCGAGCACACCATGGGCCGAGCTACACTAGCGGAAGGGTGTTTAGCCGAACACCCTTCGTCGAAAAATTATACTGTGTATATAAGTAAAATTTTATTGTATTTGTAGATATACCATAAAATGAACACCCTTCAAACAATAGGAGTTAGTCCGGCAATTAAGGGTGTTCAAAACACCCTAGAGGTTGCAAGTTTGATCTCCTAGTCACCCGTTTTGCTGCTTATTTTTAAAATTTGACAGATCGAATGCTGGCTTGATTTACTTATTTTTTATAATAAAAACTGGAGTACTCTATGTTTTGAATTATGTCACGATACAAGGCTTTTAGAATAATAATCTTAGTGTTTAATAAATTTATTTTTAAAAAGAAAAAACTTTTTTTTTTAAAAAATAGAGCAACAAATTTTCTATGACTTAGCTAATATTAGGTAGTTAGATTTAAAAAACATTGTGCACTCGCTCATCAACCTTTTTTTAAAATAAATAAAATATTTACTACTTCAAAATTTGAATACCCTTACAAAAATTTCTAGCTTCACCATTGACGCACACTGTGGTGGCAGGAGGAAAATGGTAGTTTTTACTTCCCTAAAGTGAGTTATAGGTTAAACTTAAAAGATTTTTTGACTTGCACCGTTACTAAGGTTTAGGATTAAAAGAATCATTTTTTCATACATTAAGAATTATTTTGATTACGCGTTATATTCGAAGGATTAAAATGAACAATTTTTCATATATTAGGACTATTTTAATGACCTCATATAGATGAAAGACTAAAATAGTCCAACGCCAATGCGGGTCCGGAACCAAAATGCCCCCAAAAAAACCATTTTGAACCAAAATACCCCAACAAAAAACAATGTTACAAAAGCACCTTTAGCGCAGTAAAATACTGCGCTATAGCACTTCACGGAGACGGAGCCGTTAAGTGCTATAGCGCAGTATTTTACTGCGCTATACAAATGTTTCTCTCACCTATAGCGCAATAAAATACTGCGCTATAGGACTCCGCCATTTTCCAAAACATTACATTTTCACTCCTTTTTACATAGTTTATCTTTTTTACGTAGTTTAGCCGTATATTAATCATGCTTTGAGATTCCGGAACTTCAATATTTTATATAGAACTCTAGTTATATTTGTACAATTAATAAAATAGGTTCAACTCATCAAGAATACACAATACTTTGGATTGTCGTTTTAGTGGTTGAAAAGTGCTCGAAGTCCTTTTTTGTTTGAAGACTTGTAGTCATTAGCTTTAAGTTATTTATGTTTTAGTTTTCGTGTTATTTTTAAATTAATGCTTAACTTTATCTCGAATGTGTCACGTTTTTTTTTTATTATCAATTTAGGATGTGAAACTATAAACAATAATAAAGACTAAGATAATTTTTATAAATATGCAAAAAATAGTTAATATTTAAGATAAATTATACAACACTAATGTATATACACTATCGAGGATGGGTCCCACATGTAGTATGCCGGAGACTATCCCTAGGCCTAAGGCTCATACCATCCCCACCGCTCTCGCTATCGTCTCTATCGCCCTTTTTCCTCTTAATAACCGGGCGCTCCAAGTCATGATCATCTCCTCTTCCCTTAGCCCTTGCGCCCTTAACTAGAACGTGCTTCTTCTTGGGATCTAGTCCAGCTGGAACACTCAGAACCTCAGGCTGAGCTGGGTCTGGAAACTCGACCTCTTCCTCGTCGGGAGTCGCCACCGCAGGCGCCGAAGGATGAACCTGAAAAGTATATAAATATTAGTAACATTTCTTATTTATATTGAATACATTAACGTTATTTATTTAATCAAACTTGTGTGTCAACGGGCGCCTGAGTAGGCTCCTGAGATGGGTGTAGTGGTGAATATGTGGTAGTCTCCTAGACGAGATGCTGTTCGAAGTCCAAATAAAGGTTATAAAAATTAAATAAATATTTACCTTATATTGAATAAAATTATTTTTAAGTAAAAAACTTACATGTGCCTCGGTAATCTCATGAGAAGACACCTCTGCCTCGGCAGGCTGATGAGAATGCTCCTGAATGGGTAGCTCCTGTGGACCTACTAGCGCCGAATCCTAAAATATGAAAAAAATGAAATAATAAGTAACATACATATTTAAAATAAGTACTTTAAATAATCAAATATGTATATTAAATATTGACCTTATATTGAATAAAACAAATTTTAATAAAAAGCTTACCTGTGGCTCGGTAGTCATATGGGAAGACACCGCTGGTTCGGCAGACCCATGAGAAAACACCTGAGTGGGTGGCTCTGGTGGACCCGCTGGCGCCGAATCCTAAAATATAAAATATTATTTAATAATGAGTAACATATATATTTATATATATATATATATATATATATTTAAAATAAATAATTTTAAAGGAACAAATAAGTATTTTAAATACTAACCGGGATCAAAAACTCATCGAAGTCAAGAATCCTGGCTCCCTCTAAATTCCTCACAGGCCGCTCATCAGCTAATGAAGCGCGTAACGCCGCCCAATCAACGTTATCACACTCCTCCATGTATGCATTCTGGCTCTGCTGTGATGAAGACCCGGGTATCTCAGCAAGTAAGAGCGCCAACGTAAACGTAGGTGAGTCCCCAGGTGAGCCGCCACCGGCCTGGAACGACTGCGGATGGACTAGACCGTGAACGCCCTCTGGAATGGGATCGGCCTCATCCGCCTTATCTACCAGATAGTGTCGTCCACCACCAGGTCCTCTAGCAGTAGCGTCGTGTCCTCTACGCGCACGACGTCCTTCAGCAGCACGGTGTCCTCTGCCAGCACGGCCTCCTCCTCTGAGAGCACCCGGTCCTCCTCCCAGTGCTGCCTGATACTCAGCCTCCGGAACAGGCTCCTCCCTGCGCCTAATCTCGTCTGCCTGCCGGATACCATCCTCGGATATCCGTACCATCTCCGTGACAAGCCCCGCAAGCCCAGGGTAAGGCATATGCTCTAACCCCAAGATGCGTAAACGTTATACGGCCACCAGCTGCATTTGTGTTTAACAGAAAAAAAAAAGTATATTTTTAAAACGTAACAATTAATGCAATTAAATAAATCTAAATACGATAAACTTACCAATGCCTCGTACTACCCTGCGAGTGCTGAGTATCCTACATCCCTAGGGGGACGCAAAGCTGGGTTGCCGATCAATCGGCGTGTGATCTGATGATACTAGCGCATGTAATGCTCAATGGGAGTCAAATGACCGACCACCGCCAAAGTGCCCAACCTGTTCTCCCAACGGTGGAGCTGGACATCCATGAAAGCCAGAAAATCATCATCAACGGCAGCCCGATCGTCCCGCTGGTAGTGTCGGAGCTCATGATGGACATCAGGGGGTATACTCTGCGTATGCCCAAACTGTCATAAGACACGCTCGGGCATGTGATCCTCTACGATGTCCAGGTGTATCAATGGATACCGCGACCTCCAAACCCCCTGACCTGCCCTACAGAAGGGCGGCAAACCATCTAATATAGCAGCGTAAGGCGTCCATATAAATAGCTGCATAACATATAAATGCAAATCAGTGATCACCAATAGCACTTAACGGCTCCGTCTCCGTGAAGTGCTATAGCGCAGTATTTTACTGCGCTAAAAGTATTTTTATAACTTTTTTGTTGTTGGAACATTTTGATTCAAAATGGTTTTTTTTGGGGCATTTTAGTTCCGGACTCACGCCAATGAAGTAAGGACCATTTTGATCGTTTTCTCATATTTTGTAATTATCGAGGAACTCCTTTTGATATAAAATTTCTCTCTCTGTCCCTTCATTTCTGCCGTCCCATCATCCTCCATCAATAATTCAATTGCATATAATTTTATTGAGCTGGCATAACTTTAATGGGCAAGTCATCCACAATTTTGATTGGATAGGAAAATTTGTGAACTATTTTAATAAGTTGGTAGATATTTTTAATAATTACTATCACTAACTATTTACCAATCTAATTAACTTTTACCAATCATTATTTATGTTCGTATCATGTGAGAAGATTATATTAAAGAGTAGTTACATTACTATTTATGTTAAATTTTCCTTTTTATTGAACTAAAATTTAATAAATTGATGTTGTATTTTTTAGAAAGGTCTTCTGGCGTATTAATTTTTTTATGAACTATAACTTATTCATTTGGTAAGATTGTATAAGAATTGAAATTTTTTTGATAGTTTTCCCAACTTATGAGGTTTGTATGTCTATAAAAAAGATACAACTTACAAAAATTAAAATTGCATATCCAAATATAATTTCATCTCATGATTTTAAACCATGTCCAAACGACTCCTAAGACTATTTTTTCATTTTTTTTGTGTGTGTAATGCCAAGGTTAATTTCGTACAAATGTCCTAAACGAACAAATAAGTTTAAACACGTGCGAGATACATTATTTAGGGTGATTTACGAGAATGGCCTTGGAATATGGGTGATCTTGCTCCCCATGGGCAAAAGTTCATGTTTAACAGTGGACAAAATTTTTGATCTTAAAGATTTACTGATAAAGCAAGCAGGGGCAGAGCTAGCCCTTCGGACGTGGATTTGACCGAATCAGTAGCTTTGATCCGAATTATATATTTGTATTAAATTTTTTGTAAAATATGTACTAATTATTAATTTAGAACTAAATAACTTTAAAGAATTAAAATTTTAAACCCATAAGCTTCAAATCTTGGCTCCACCTATGAAAACAAGCAGGGTTCAAAATTTAAAATTACCCATTTTCAAGGTAATTCATTTCCCATGCTACTTGTGCTCAACCAATAAACGAATCGATTTTTGCAATTGGGCTCTGATCTGATATACTACTAGCCCATCAGTTTTGAAGTTGTGAGCTTCCCAAGTCCTTCGGCGATTTCGATTTGTAAGTATCTTTTCTTTCTCTTCTCTCCTTTCCCCTTCAAATTTAATGGTAGAAATTCAAATACTCTCACTGTTTAATTACAGTCTCATCTCTGGTTGCTCATTTTTGTGATATTTATAAATGAAGTTGGCATTTTTATTTATTTCAGCCTTCAAGTGATTATAATCCAAAGTTATTTGGGTGAAATGATCTTCCTTTAGTGCTGCAGTCAAGAAAAGGAAAAGAAAATTATCTTATTAACATTGAGCATATGACATCATTTGACGCTAGGAACACCGTCGTATCCAAATTAGTCTATTCACTATGGCCATTTAGTATGTTAAACACCTAGAGTATGTACTGGTCCATGGCTGAAAAGCAGTGAAACGAAAAGACTTTCTATTTTTGTAAGCCTTTGAAATTTAGTTTATAGAGAGTGATTCTTTACAGGAAATTTAAATACTTTATATATCATGGTGTAAGTTTCTGGATGAACGACGGAATTTTTTTTAAAGGGGTACTTATGTTTCATTCGTACTGTTATTCAAAGAATTCAAAGAGTAATCGTAAGCTAAAGAAAACACACTCTATTGTCATATAGTTGTTCTAAGAATATTAATATCATAAACAAAAAGCAGCTTAAAAAAAGTTTGATGCCTAATGCAAGATATCATTTTGGTCCTATGTGATGGCATGAATTGTTCTTTTGATGATCACGTTGATATAGAGCAGCTAGGCTGTTAAGTTTACAACTATTTGCTTCTCTGAGCCAGTGGGTAAAACCATTAGTTGGTCATAGATTCTAAAGATTGTTGATGAACTATATCTGTCCGGATATATATAATCGCTTTCACTATGACATAAGGTTGTAGTTAGAATCTGATCTTACTAATATATGATCAACAGATTGTTCCCAAAAACAAATTTCTTTAAGATTTTCAGTATGCTTTAGTGGACAGGAACCTATTGCTACTTCTGACAATGTATCTAATTGCAAAATCTTTCTTTTGCAATTTGATTGCACAACATTTCTTTTGCTAGATAGCAAATTGTACTTAATCAATTAATTTACATCATCTTACTTAGACCATTCTGAATGGTTCAACACAGTATTGCCGTTTCCTCCTGTTTGGTTATATTCTGTCCTGTTTATAACTTGCTCAGGCATCTAAAGATGGAGGATCTGGTAGAGAAAATTGAAGGTACTCCCCAATTTCCACCAGCTGAATCACTACTTCAGTGGAGCCAATGGCAATTGCTCGATTCTGTTCTTCCTACTGGTGGCTTTGCTCATTCTTTTGGCCTTGAGGCTGCTATTCAAGCTCAGTTAGTCTATGGGCCTGAAGACCTTCGAACATTTGTGATCCATTTACTAGAGAATACAGGAAGCCTATTGCTTCCTTTCGTCTATACTTTAAATGCATCTCCGAATGTCGAAACATGGTATAAACTTGATAAAATATTGGATGCAACACTGACAAATGAAGTTGGTAGGAAAGCATCTATTTCACAAGGATCAGCACTTTTGAGAGTAGCTGCTGCTGTGTTCCAGGAAGTTCCTTATTTAAAAACTATGCGAGAAATGTCTTTGACTAGCGGAGCTTTCCGTTTCCACCATGCTCCCATTTTTGGACTTGTCTGTGGGGTTCTTGGATTAAATGCTGAAACTTGTCAGAAGGCTTACATGTTTACAACAATGAGAGATGTTGTATCTGCTGCAACAAGGCTCAATTTGGTAGGACCGCTAGGTGCAGCTGTCTTGCAGCATCAGCTTGCTGCAAGTGCAGAAGAATTATCAAAGAAATGGATGAACCGTCCTGTAGAGGAAGCGTGTCAGACTAGTCCGTTGCTTGATACTGTCCAGGGTTGTCATGGTTATTTGTTCTCCAGGCTTTTTTGTTCTTGAATGGTGGAACTGAAGATTCAAGATACGGGGGTTTGGGTGGATGAGAGTTATTGATCTTAATCTATACTTCCAAAAATAATTGCTGACATGCTTGTGCTTTCGCCTGGTTAAAAATCAGGGGCACAAACCACAGTGATGGCTTCTCGTAGAGCTACTGAAGTTTATGTGGTTCCCATTCCTTTAAATTGTGACTTTTTCCCATGATGGATGTCTTCCAGAAAACATTATTCGTGAACCACTGGGCTTATACCAATATGTTTGTTTACAAGAGAGAACTTCCAGTTCAAGAAAGTTTCGCTGATGCTTGCAGGAATTTCTTTGTTATCAAGAGGAAGTACGAGAATGTGAGAGCTGCAATCAGCTTTTTATCAGAGTAAATAATTCTGCTCGCTTGTAAGACTGACATCTGCATTCATTTCCCCCGAATAGATACTTTAACTGTTTAACCACAATCTATAATATGTAATTGCAGGACGTTAGTAAATGGCCGACAATTCTTAAGACAAAAAGTGGGTGTTGAAACTTGCATAAAATGATGTATTGTTCAAGTTTCACAGGTTGTTTGTCGAACGAAAGGCATATACCGTTGGATGTTGAAGCTACTGAAGAATGAAATACTGATATCCCCTTAATGATGCCCCAATTTTTTTAATCTCAATCTCTTCGCTTTCTTGAACAGAAATCACAGTTCTCTCACACAATTTTATGAATCGATTACTTGCTCTTCTTTGCTTTCCTCTTCTCTTCCTTCTATTTTTGTTATTAGCATGCCAAAAGTAGGTTTGTCCATGTGTCTGGTTGCACTGGATATGGGTTGGGTTTTGTATCCATACTTAAATATGGCTTACCCAATCCTATATCAAGCCGGAACCAATTTATGAGCATAATTACAAAATCCAAAATCAAAAGGATACTTATTACATAAGTAGAATATATTTAACAATCTCAGCATAGCATTCATTTTGTGTATCCTCAATTATGTTTATGTCGAAAGGGCTGTCCGAAGGGGCAGGTTGGGCCAAATTTGGATGGCGTAAGACCTTCTTTACCTCCTTTCAATTTGATGTTGTTTAGAGCTTATGCCTCTATCATTTCAAATGCTTGTCTTAGGTTGAGAATTGATTGCCCAAAAAGATTGAAAGACTTATTAGATGTGAAGCGAGTGGAAACAACATTGTGCAATCGGGACTTCAAAGGTTTAGTTTCTATGCAGTTATATTCTTTGCTGAGATAAATTAAGCATAGCCATCTATTGTGAGTAACGGGTGCCATTGTCAGGAACAAAGACTGACTATATAAAGTATAAACTACTCTCAGTTTCAGATATATATTCAGATAAATATGTCTGAAACTTTTAACTGCTTAACTAGAGATATAAATGTCAGAAGTTTGAACTCATGCCAACTTTAGAAATGCATGTTCGAAATTAGGTTTTGGCAAGCCTAATTTCAGACGCGTGTGTTTGACGTTTTTGGGAACTCCGGACCTAGTTATGGTATTAGGTATTTGTATTAAAATCTTCTACATTTTAATACAAATGCTAATACAAAGTTACATAGGACACGTTGTTATAAACCAAAATTTTCTTTTATTATTTTAAAAGAAAATAACAACATAACATACAATTCCAAATCTTACAAACTTCAACAAAATGATTCAAATAATTAGGTCTTTACTCTTCATGCAAAATTTTAAATTGAACTTCTTACTTTCTCCTTGTATGTCAATTCAGACACAGTTAAGTGTTTAAATTTTAGCAATTATTAGGATTTAGGAGAACAGTTTGGGTCATACCTAAATTTAAAAATAAAATAGACAAACTATTGTAGAGAATGGCGGTAGTATCATGTAAACCTTTGTGCATATTGGATGTTGGAGAGTTTCATTTAAATGTAGTTACCATTTCAAACAATTTGATAGATACATTGTCATTTTTTATTTTTATTTTTAGAAACAATGTGTTCCAATTTTGAGCAACGTAATTTAGAAAATCTATTATCCAGGCTGAACAAGTACAACTCATGATGAATATCCCAAGATTTTGACCAAAAATCTAGAATTGTTTTTTGCAACCAAAATCCCAAAATTAACTACTGGCTAATCTTCCATTAAGTAGGCCCTGTGACGTGTCAGGATCTTAGGGCCCAATCTTTTCCCAGATATGCTCAGCCGTAGATCACTCTTCGTCCTGTGATCTTTTATAGGGTTTGGCAAGAGGGCCCCTTTCCTCTTTCTCCTTGTATGCAACCCAAACTACAAGTGGGGCTTCCTTTTCCCTAAGGTTTGTTATCCTCTCTCTATTTCTTTTTTACTGTTCAATTTATTTTTCGTATCTCAAATGCTCCTTCTTCACTGTAGAATACTATCAGTCAACCATTACAACTAACAACGACGACTTTTCTAATTTTCCGTCAGTCACAAACACGCCCTTTATTTCCCTTCGTATTTCACGCCTTCTATCGGTTTAATTTTTAGTCTTTTTAATCCTTCCTAACCAATTTTTCTTTAATTTCAGCTATCTTCTGTTTTCTTGATTTTTTCCTGCAAAAATGGCTAGTACTGAAAACAACCAAAACATTGAACCAGAAGATAACGAGGTTAACGACTCCAAAACAGTATCCGCTGATCCATTACTTGGTGATTCTCAAGAATACACCATTACAGCAGTAGGTCCGTCAACAGATATGGTGCCGTTATTGAAGGAAGAGCCCGAAGAAAACAACACGTCAACAGCTGGGCTAAATATGCAAATACAGACAATAGAAAAACAGCAGGTAAAAAGATCCTCAAAAGACAGGCATACTAAAGTTGAAGGACGTGGTCGGAGAATCCGTATGCCAGCTGCTTGTGCTGCTAGAATCTTCCAATTAACACGTGAACTTGGGCATAAGTCTGATGGGGAGACAATAAGGTGGCTATTGGAACGGGCAGAGCCAGCAATCATTGAAGCAACTGGAACAGGTACGGTTCCAGCTATTGCTGTATCTGTTAACGGAACTTTAAAGATACCAACAACTTCGTCAGGGAATAATGAGGGAGATAGTTCGACGACGACTAAGAGGAGGAAAAGGGCTGGAAATAGTGAGTTTTATGACGTGCATGAAGGGCCGTCTAGTTTTGCACCTGTAACACCAATTGTCACACAACAAGGTGTTGTTCCTGTTTGGCCAATGGCCCATACTGCAATTACCGGTGGGATTCCTTTCTATACAACTATTGCTGCTGGTGGACCTCAGTTGTGGGCTACACCGATATTTAATGTACCTGCAAGGCCCGTTTCAAGTTTTGTATCTGCAATGCAACCTGGTATTGGTTATACTAGTGAGGTTCAAGTGAACTCTTCATCTGTGTCAAAGAGTGATGGTAATGTTGTTTCAGCTATGGCTCCAAGTTCTGGTTCTACTAGTGTGACAACTAATACAACAACAATCACAAGTACTAATACCACACAGATGCTTAGGGATTTTTCATTGGAGGTTTATGACAAAAGGGAGCTTCAGTTTATGGTTGGTTCTGCTTCCAGTGAGAATGATCAAACTTCTTCCTCCAAATCATAGGGTTCTAGGCCCATAAAGGCTCCCTTTATTTTTTTTATATTTCATGTCTCTTATTATCTACCCTAGTTGTAGTTTCAAAAGAAACTTTTTTATGTTTTAATTAGTTTTTGGCTAATTCACAGCTTTGGCTTTAACATTTTGCTTGTAAATACTCATTAACTCCTTGAGCTTTTAGCTTGAAAAAGCAAATGGGATTAGAATCCGGTTCCTCCTCTAGGAGGTTGCTTGCTTTGCTGTGATGACATGGGTTGGTCAATTTTGAATGTCAACTTGCTGCTTTATTAGTTTTGGGGCACACAATTTTATGCTTTTTAGTGCTCTTTAATGTGGTTGTGAAAAGCTAAATGGTTTTGGTTAGGTTGGATTTGGTTTTGAATCCTTTTATATTTGCTAAGCGTGGGTGGTGGGACCATTTTTTGTGCCTGTATTATGTGTAACACTTTAAAATCCCTTTTTTTACCGACTTTAAATCACTTTGTAACAGTGCACTGTTTAGTGCTTGTCATGGGGCCATTGCCCCGTGCACTTAGATTACTTCAAAACTGCACGTGACTTTAGAGTAAAGCACGTGGAATATGGGGCCCACATTGGATGGTGGGTCGTAAGTGGTCCCATCCAAAGAGGGTGGCTCAATGTATAGTAGTCAATACAAACCAGAATGTGGGGTCAGCTATCGCCAGCGGGAGGGGCCAAAAATAAGTAGGCGTTTGGCATAGAAATCAAAATATTCTCCACTTTATTTGGAATTTTAGCTAAAAATGAAGCTACGATGTGATTATAGTTTTTGCGAATAATATTTAGTTGTTTAAAATTTGGTTGTTTAAAAGTATTTTTTTTAAAAAACATAAAATATGATTTATACCCTTTAATTTTAAGAAATGAGCAAAATCATCCAATTTAACTAATTTACTGGACTTTCTCTCTTAATTATTTTTTTCTTCTATCCAAACAACATTCTTTAACTCTAATACTTATTATTTTATGCAATATATAAAAACAACATCGGTTTACTCTAATCTTATTATTTTTAAATTTTTTATTCTTTGAAGTTTAGAATATTGGATAATGAGTAGTAGAGCATGAAATAGTTTGGTGATCGATATAAATAGAGTTATTATAAAAATAAAAATTATGGTAAAATTTGAAAAAAGAGAATAAATGCAATGGTGTAAATTGAAAGTGAAAATAGATTTTTAGATGTTTTGAAGTTTTAAATACAGCTTAGACATTTTTTTAGCAAAATGCTGATTTTTCAAATAAAATAAAATAATCTTTTTTAAAAAAGTAAATAGTCATTATCATGGCGAAACGGGTGTATAGGTGTGGGCCACATATTTAGGTCATGTGAATGGGCAGGACCCCATGCCCCACTCCTAGGATAATGGGTCCCAGGCCACTATTCGAGGTGGGCGCGTGGTGGTCCACTGGGCTACGACTACTACTACGTATAACACTACCTTTCAGGTTTGTCTTTAGGTCTGCTCCTGTTTTTTGATTTTGGTGGGGTCCTATAGATGTGGGGGTGAGAGTAGAGGCTGGCATTTTCCTGACACGTTTTGCTCTATTAGTTGTCATATGGGGACCACCTTCTTCCAAGTTGACACGTGTCATATGATGCCCTGTTTTTGACGTTTGCGTGGAAGCGGACATGGTGTTGCTAATCTTGAAGGATCAAATCATCTACTTCCTTCATTTTTCTTTGTAGCATTTATAACTGTACCTCCTTATTTAGAGTCCATTAGGATGAACTCATAGAGCGAGATTGACTTAGCTTATAAATTGCTGAAAATAACTTATAAATTATTTTTAATTTTTTTGAATATTTAACTGGTCAGCTTATAAATTATTTTATATTTAAATTAAGTTAAAAAAAATATTTTTTTTTTTAAGTCCATCCAAACAGGCTCATAACTTGTCGCTTACATGAATTGAGAGTCATAAGCCTTTGTCTTAATTTTTTTTATTCTGGCATAGAAATAAATACTTAAAAGCTATTTTAACTCAAAAGCACTTAAAATAAGTCAATTCAAACAAGTTCTTACTTTCTTTTATTGGCTTTGTACTTTGTTCATTTTATATTTTATACTCATTCCGTTTCAATTTATATGAATTCATTTGACTGTACACGACATTTAAGAAAGAGTGAAGACTTTTAAAACTTGTGGTTCAAAATAAGTCTTAAATATTTGTGTGGCTGTAAATCATTTCATAAAGTGAATTTGTTTTCAAATTAGGAAAGAGATCATTCATTTTGACACAAACTAAAAAAAAAAATAGGCTCACATAAATTGAAATAGAGGGAGTAAAACTTAAAAGTGTCAAATAATTCACTCAGTGTTAAAGAGTAGTAGCAGTATATAAAGCTATTTTTACAACGTCAACCTACGGAGTATAATCCAAAAAGACGCCGAGTCTAGTAAGAGTAGATATAAAGTGATTTTTAAATTTTTTACAAAGGTCGATATTCTATTCTACATACTATATATGCTATGTTAACTGTTGTATTACCAATTCCTTATTTTTATAGGTTAGAGTAGATGAAAATGTAATCCGCAATTTAAATGACCAAAAAGTGACTAAAGGTACTAAAATAACTCAGTAAAAAAAAGTGACGGGAAGTACCCTTTGCGTACTAATTTAGTGCGCAAAGGGTAGTATTTTTTTCCACAAATTTTAAAACTCTCAAATTCAAATTTTTTCATATTTTGACCCAAGATTAGTCATGTTTCAAAACTCTGAAATATTAATATTTTATATAGAACTCGATATCTTTTTTTTGCGGAATAATGTTGATTCATTAAATCAAGTTTACCTAAACGTTTGGATAGTCGTTTTAGAGGTTATAAAGTACCCCGAAGTAAGTTTTGTTTGTTTGAATCTTGTTATTTTTAGGTTTAAGTCTTTTATTTTACAAGGTTTTGTTTTAAGTGTTTTATTTTTTAGTCAAGACATTACTTTTTTTCGAATGTACAAATAAAAATATTATATTAAAAAATAATTCATCCAATACGAGAGGTTCAAAATAATTCATTGCAATAACCAAATAATACATCATTATTTACAATAACAAAATATTTAAAACAATACATCAAGTATGAAAGACTCTTCTACTACGAGACGTACTTGCACCATCACAGTCTCGTAGGCTACACAAACGCTTATCATGGCCAAACTCCTTACATGTAGATTACCTGCGAGAGTATGTCCTATCATTGACATCCATTTGATTGTGAATCCGAGTTCATGCGTTAACCCGAATTTTACGGATATATTCCTTATTAGCAACCATTGAAAGTAGCTCGTTTGGCCAATAAACTTGATCACCAAGTGGGTAGAAGTGGCCGGCATATGCTTTAGCGTAACTTTTGACGTTGTATTCCAATGCCACATAACTCGATACCGTTTTTCCCATTGCCTCGAAACATTTGACGGCATGAGAACACTGCAGGTGATATGTTTTCCACTTACCACAACTGCACGTTCTCGTGCCCTCATAAACGGTATGTATGTTTCCTCTCCTACCCTCATAATAACTTGTTCTGACTTCATACACACGTTCAGCCAGGCTATACTCGGTCATATTGTGCAGCTGACATTTTTTCCTGTGCTCCATCATTTTTGAAGATTTTGGCATCCATCTCCCACCCTCTGCTAATATGGCTCTGGCTTGCTTTGTTGTTGTCACAAACCGCTCCACAACTTGCATGAAAGTCACTCTTACCATTGTAGTAATGGGTAGTTCCCGAGCAGATTTTAGCAAACCATTGAATGACTATGAGCTGTTTGTTGTAACCATCCCTCATCTCCTGCCTTCATCAACATGTAATGTCCAATTTTCAACTTCGATTTTCTTCAACCAAGTATATGCTTCTGGACTTACTGCCTTGATCGTCTCCATCCTCACAAGCCTTTTTTTTTGTTTATGCTCCATCATAGCCGCCCACATCAATTTGTTGAGTGTGCCGTTTCCAAACTTCATTTGAAAATTTGCCTTAATGTGCCTTAAACAATAGCGATGGTAAGCAAAGGGAGGCTGTCACCCCTCCAAAGTAGACATGTTGTACATTATGCCTTGATGTCTGTAACACCTCGCAAATCCGTACTAAACCATATTCATGACTCAGGAGGTTAGAAACCCAAGAAGGGGAGTGTTGGAATCGAAAATATGTTTCAGTTCAGAAAACTCAGCGTTACACTACAAGGGACGGACCGTAACGTGTGTTACGGACCGTCATTCATACTGTAACAGGTACGGCTTGAAAAATCACCGTCTCATAACTTGGACCAAAGGACGGTTCATGTTACAGACCGTAACACGTGTTACGGCCCGTAACAGGTCGCCATAACCCAACCTAAAAAATCAGACCCTCTCTGGAAATTTACGGTCTGTAACAGTACCGCAACTGAGACAATTAAAAGACGGGAATCCAGCTTTTTATTTCATAAGTCTCATTCCTCTCAAACCCTAACACGAAAGTTTCCTCCTCTCAACTTCTCCAAGCATCAAGGTAAGCTCCTTAAGACCGTCCTAAATGAATTCCATCAATTTCCTATGAATTCTAAGTAGGAATTTCATGTTCTTAACATAGGATTTTCAAGAAAACCCACCTAAAGGAATTCAAGGCCAAGGATTAGAATTCTCCTTCCAAGAACATATTTTTAATATAAGTTTGGAGCGTTACCAGGTATGTAGAGTTTCTATCTACGTGTGGGAACGTCATTGTTCGTCCCCACGTCCTTCTTCCATAAATTACGAAGTTATACGAAAACTAGGGTTTTGACCATGATCATGATAACCCTAGGCCCATGTCCCATGATTATAATATGTATGAAATTGTTAGTAATTCTTCATTGAAGTTCTTGATAATTTCTTATAGTTATTGAAAATCTGTCCTAATCTATGAAAAAACCATACTTTGCATCCTATGGGTTCCGAGATGCAAGTTATGACTATTATATTATTTTCAAGAAAACATTCCATATGCTTTACACGTTTTCATGCAAGTATATTATGTAAATATATTGTTCAAACCCATGTTTTACAAGCTAATTGATATGAACCATGTTTATGTTATATCATTTCAAAGCATGCCTACAAGTTATTTCATGAAACCATGTTTACAAGTTATGTCACGAAAACCAAGGGATTCTTAGCCAACTATATCATGTTCATGTTTTTGGGAGTTGCTCAAATTACCGAGAAGGCCCAGATAGCCTGAAACTACGTAGCCATCGTAGGATAAGGATCGCTTCGCCCAGTTAGGACGATTCCTTAATTTTCCACTGAATGGATCTATCAGGCACGTTACACCTTATACCTTGGCAAGGTATGGGGGCTCTACTGGTCCGTCAAGGTACGAGACTCCACGTACTCACGTGGTGATATCATTTTGTCGGTTTATGAAATCCTCTCCCTACTTACCATGTTTTACTCATGATATATATATATATATATATATATATTCATGCTCATGTTCATGTCCAGGTTTTCAATTTCGCTTCTTATCATGTTATTCCATGTCCCATGTTATTTCTTTTAGTTGCTATACATACCAGTACATTCAATATGCTGACGTCCCCTTAATTTTGCCCGGGGGCCTGCATTTCACGATGCAGGTACTGATTTACAAGACGACGCATCTGCTTAGTAGGACTTCGTACTTATCAGCTTTTGGGTGAGCCCCATCTCTTCCGGGGTTTAGACATTTAGTATTTATTTATTTATTTTCATGATAAGATGTGCATTTAAAGGTATGCTGGGGGCCTTGTCACAGCAAGTATGTTTTCATGTTCAGACTTATGCTAGAGGTTTCATAGACTAGACAAGTCAGTTAGGTTATGTCAAACTTTCAGAGTCGGTTAGCCATTTTGGCTCATTTATGATATTATCCGCATTCATAATTTAAACAAGTATTTCTATTTAATATTAGGACTTAGTATGTTTACAAAGGTTCACTATGCACCCATGTCTTATTCAGCTTATGCTATGTCTCATGATGATTCAGCAAGCAATGTGGTTCGCTCAGTCACATGCAGTATGACACTGAGTGTCGTGTTACGCCTAGGCCCTGGCTCGGGGCGTGACAAAGCTTGGTATCAGAGAACTAGGTTCAAGTGTCTTTAGGGAGTCTATGAAACCGTGTCTAGTGGGGTCACTTTTATATGTGTGAGGGCCCCACATATATAAACAGTTGACCACCAAGACAATTAGGATTGTATTATTTCTTTCATACTGTAGATCGTGCGATTAATGCGGTGTCAGGATGTCTTTCCAATTCGTGCGCGTATGTATTTTCAGAAAATACCTGTGAAAAGAAAATACACCAGGAGGACCACAGCCGCCAGCCAGAGGGCTACCGCAGATGTACCTCACGAAGAGACCGTTCCGACTCAGACAGTAGCCCTAACCTCTCCTACAGTTACACCTCCTAGTGATTCAGATGGGGATGTTAGGAGTGCTATGAACATGCTCACACAACTGGTAGCAGCTCAGGCTTAACGTCAGGAATCTGGGTCAAGTTCAGGGAATAATGGAGAGTCTTCTATTACTAAGGACTTTCTGAGGATGAATCCCCAGTCTTCACGGGGACAAAGAAAAATGAGGACCCTCAGGACTACATTGACACTCTTCAGAAAATCTTCAGGATTATGACAGTTACGGAAACCGAAGCAGCTACTTTTGGAGCTCATCAGCTGCAGGGCATTGCTAACACTTGGTATGAATCTTGGGAATTATCCCGAGGTGATGATGTGCCTGATGCTACATGAGATGAATTTGCAAGCGCATTCCTAGACTACTTCATGCCAATAGAAGTTAGAGAAGCTAAGGCTGAGCAGTTCCTGAAGCTGAAGCTGAATGGCAGGTCAATTCACGACTACTATTTGGAAATTGTTAGTCTGTCCAAGCAAGATCCACTTATGATAATGGATATGAGGGTAAGAGTGAGGAGGTTTGTTGGTGGTCTGGATCCCCACTTATACGATGGGGCCAATATTGCTGCACAGAACAAGGGAATGACTATCTCCAAGATGGTTACCTTCGTACAGGGGAATGAGACAAGGCTAAAAGAGGAGGAAGCCTTGCAGAAAGAGAAAGACAAGGAGTTCAACAAGAGGGTCAATTCTCTCGGATAGTTCAGCGGTAATAGGAACAGAAAATTCTTTAAGAATAGGTCAGCGGGACCTGCTCCATCCACAGCAAGTTCCCCAGTCCCAAAGTTCCGAAATGATAAGAAGTAGAATTTCAGGCCATCAAGTTCTTACTCTCAAGCTAGTGTACGTCAGTCGACTTATACCAATCTGATATGCGGCAAGTGTAATAAGAGACACTCAGGTGAGTGTCGTGTGGGTACTGATGCATGCTTAGATGTGGTCAGAAGGGCCATTTTCAGAAGGACTATCCCTCAGATAGACAGGGTACCGGAGGTTACGTGGCGCAGTCCACGAATTCAGCAGTCCCTCGTAATACTCAGGCCCAGCGGGGGCATAATACAGCTAAGTCTGGAAACGCAGGCGGAGGACGAAACCATTTATATGCGTTGACAGGTCGTCAGGATACAGAAGCTTATGCAGATGTTGTCACAGGTACATTAATAGTCTTCACATTCGATGTTTATGTCCTTATTGACACAGGATCCACTTTATCTTATGTAACCCCATTTGTTGCTAAGAAGTTTAGTATTGAACCAGAAAAATTGCATGAACCCTTTGAGGTGTCTACCCTAGTGGGAGAGTCAGTCATAGCTAGGCGTATTTATAGGGTTGTCCAATTTTAGTCCATCACCACAGAACCATAGCTGACTTAGCAGAATTAGAAATGGTAGACTTTGATTTGATCATGGGTATGGACTAGTTAGCTTTATGTTATGCCACGGTATGTTGTAGAACCAATGTTATAAGATTTGAGTTCCCTAATGAGACAGTCATAGAATGGGAGGGTAATTCAGTAGTACTCAGGGATAGATTATTTCTTACCTAAAAACCAGAAAAATTATTTCCAAGGGTTATATCTACCACCTAGTTCGAGTCAAGGATTCAGATGCCCAGACTCCAACTCTCCAGTCCGTTCCAGTCGTTAATGAATTCACAGAAGTCTTCCCAGAAGATATTCCCGGAGTCTCTCCTGATAGGGAGATTGACTTTAGAATTGATCTACTTCCCGACACTCAGCCGATATCTATTCCGCCATGCAGAATAGCTCCAGCTGAGTTAAAAGAGCTAAAAGCCCAGTTGAAAGATTTTCTTGATAAGGGTTTATTAGGCCCAGTGTTTCACCTTGGGGTGCGCCAATTTTATTTGTCCGAAAGAAAGATGTTTCCTTACACATGTGCATTGACTACCGCCAATTGAACAAAGTCACTATTAAGAATAGGTACCCTCTTCCCAGAATAGATGACTTATTCGACCAACTTCAGGGTGCCCAATGTTATTCCAAGATTGACCTCAGATCAGGCTACCATCCGTTAAAGGTTAAGGAAGTTGATATTCCAAAGACCGCTTTCAGAACTCGTTATGGCCATTTTTAATTTCTTGTTATGTCATTTGGGTTGACAAATGTGCCAGCTGATTTCATGGATCTTATGAACAGGGTCTTCAAGCCTTACCTTGATCTATTCGTCATTGTCTTCATTAATGATATTTTGGTGTATTTCCATAGTGAGGCTGATCATGCAGAACATCTCAGAATAGTGTTGCAAACTCTTAAAGATCGCAAACCTTTTGCAAAATTCTCAAAGTGTGAGTTTTGGCTTAAGTCAGTGGCGTTCCTATGCCAAGTGATCTCAGGTGAAGGTGTTAAATTTGATTCTCAGAAGATTGATGCGGTAAGGAGTTGGCCTAGACCTACCTCAGTTTTTGATATAAGGAGTTTCTTGGGTCTGGCAGGCTATTATAGACGTTTCGTAGAAGGATTTTCCTCTATTTCTGCTCCGTTTACTAAGTTGACTCAGAAAAAGGTTAAGTTTCAATGGTCAGATGCTTCTGAGCGAAGCTTTGAAGAGTTTAAGAAGAGACTAACTTCAGCTCTAGTTTTGACGCTATCAAAAGGAACCGAAGGATTCGTGTTTTATTGCGATGCTTCGGGAGTTGGTCTCGGATGTATCTTAATGTAGCTTGGTAGGGTTATTGCTTATGCATCTAGACAACTTAAGACTCATGAAAAGAACTATCCGACTCATGATTTAGAGTTGGCAGCCGTGGTTTTTGCACTTAAGATATGACGTCATTATTTGTATGGAGTGCATGTTGATATTTTCACAGATTTTAAACGCCTGCAGTATATCTTCAAGCAAAGGGAGCTAAATCTTAGGCAGAGAAGATGGCTCGAATTGCTTAAGGATTATGATTTGGATATTCTCTATCATCCGAGGAAAGAGAATGTTGTAGCTGATGCTCTTATCGGCATTCCATGGGGAGTTTAGCCCACGTTGATGCAGCTAAGAGAGTTATGAGCTAGGAAGTTCACCGTTTGGCTAGTGTTGGATTTTTTCTTTTGGACTCCGAGGATGGTGGTGTGGTTGTTCAAAATAGAGCTCTTTCCTTTTTAGTCGTTGAAGTCAAAGAGAAACAGTTTAGCGATCCTTACTTGATACAGCTGAGAGAAAGGATTCACAAGAATAAGACGACAGCTTTTGAACAAAGGGGAGATGATAGTACCTTGAGGTACCGAGGCAGATTATGTATTCCAGATATAGATGGGCTCAGAGAGCAAATCATGTCAGAAGCTTATAACTCCAGGTATTCCATTCACCTAGGTTCCACCAAGATGTACCATGATCTTAATGAGTTTTATTGGTGGAATAATATAAAGAAGAATGTAGCAGATTTTATAGCTAAATGTCTGAATTGTCAGCAAGTGAAAGTCGAACACCAGAGGCCTGGTGGCTTGGTTCAGAATATTGATATTCCTGTCGGGAAATGGGAAATGATCAATATGGACTTTGTATCAGGTCTACCTCATTCAGCTAGGAGGCATGACTCTATTTGGGTAATTGTTGACCGGCTTACTAAGTCGGTGCACTTTTGCTAGTCAAGACCATAGATTCAGCAGAAGACTATGCCAAGTTATATGTTAATGAAATTGTCAGATTGCATAGGACCCCAGTGTCTATTATTTCAGATCGTGGTGCTCAGTTCACAGCGAACTTCTAGAAATCTTTTTAGAAAGGATTGGGTACCAAGGTGAACCTTAGCACAGCTTTCCATCCTCAGACAGATGGTCAGGCAGAGCGCACTATTCAGACTCTTGAGGATATGTTGAGAGCATGTGTCCTAGATTTTAAAGGTAATTGGAATGATCACTTACCCCTCATTGAGTTTTCTTATAATAATAGTTATCATGCTAGCATTGGGATGGCATCGTTTGAAGCTCTGCATGGGCGAAGGTGTAGGCCACCAATTGGTTGATTTGAAATTGGTAAAGCAGAATTGTTAGGGCCGGATTTGGTCTATCAGGCTATGGAGAAATTCAAGTTAATTCAAGAGCGTTTGAAAACGGCTCTGAGTCGCCAGAAGTCTTACACAGATGTGAGACGAAGGGACTTAGAATTTCAAGTTAATGATTGGGCGTTCCTTAAAGTCTCACCCATGAAGGGTGTTATCAGATTTGGGCAGAAAGGGAAACTTAGTCCTAGATATATTGGACCTTACAGAATTATGTAAAAGGTCGGTATAGTAGCTTATGAATTTGAATTGCCACAAGAGTTGGCTGCTGTACATCCAGTTTTTCAAGTGTCCATGTTGAGGAAGTGTGTAGGAGACCCGTTGTTGGTTGTTCCTGCTGATACTATAACAGTTAAGGATGGTTTGACCTATGAGGAGATCCCCGTAGCCATTCTTAATCGTTAGGTTCGCAAGTTGAGAACTAAGGAAGTGGCCTCAGTAAAAGTGTTATGGAGAAGTCAGAAAGTTGAGGAAGCTACATAGGACGCCGAGGAGAATATGAAATTCAAGTACCCATTTTTGTTTGAAGAGCAAGCAGAGAACTCTCAAGGTAACTTTCCATAGCCCATGTCATGTCATGTCTCATGTTTCACGCTTATGTCTCATGCTTCAGTATTCATGTTCCTATGTAATCACGTCATTTCATGTCCCATGTTTCATGTTAGGTTCCTTCATGTTCGTGTATTCCAGCCATGTTCAGTCCCATCTTAACCACAACCCATCATTCGAGGACGAATGATCCCATGGAGGAGATATTGTAACACCTTGTAAATCCGTACTAAACCATATTCATGACTCAGGAAGTTAGAAACCCAAGAAGGGGAGTGTTGGAATCGAAAATATGTTTCAGTTCAGAAACCCAGTATTATGCTACAAGGGACGGACCGTAACCTGTGCCACACACCGTCGTTCATACCGTAATGGGTAGGCTTGAAAAATCACCGTCTCGTAACTTGGTCCAAAGGAAGGTTCATCGTTACGGACTGTAACACGTGTTACGGCCTGTAACAGGTCGCCGTAACACGTGTTACGGAAAAATCAGACCCTCTCTGGAAATATGACACGCGTTACAGTCCAGTGTTATGGACCATAACATTTGTTATGGACCGTAACAGGTGGTACAGACCGTAACACGGTCCGTAACAATGCTGTGATTGAGACAATTAAAAAAAGGAATCCAGCTTTTTATTTCATAAGTCTGATTCCTCTGAAACACAAACATGAAAGTTCCCTCCTCTCAACTTCTCCAAGCATCAAGGTAAGATCCTTAAGACCATCCTAAATGAATTCCATCAATTTCCCATGAATTCTAAGTAGGAATTTCATGTTCTTAACATAGGGTTTTCAAGAACACCTACCTAAAGGAATCCAAGGCCAAGGATTAGAATTCTCCTTCCAAGAATAAATTTTTAATATAAGTTTGGAGTGTTACCAGGTATGTAGAGTTTCTATCTACGTGTGGGAACATCATTATTCTTCCCGCCTTTCTTCCATAAATTATGAAGTTATACGAAAACTAGTATTTTTACCATAATCATGATAACCCTAGGCCCATGTCCCATGATTATAATATGTTTGAAATTGTTAGTAATTCTTCATTAAAGTTCTTGATAATTCCTTATGGTTATTGAGAATCTGTCCTAATCTATGAAAAACCCATGCTTTGCATCCTATGGGTTCCGAGATGCAAGTTATGACTATTATGTTATTTTCAAGAAAACATTCCATATGCTTTACACGTTTTCATGCAAGTATATTATGTAAATATATTGTTCAAACCCATGTTTTACAAGATAAGTGATATGAACCATGTTTATGTTATATCATTTCAAAGCATGCCTACAAGTTATTTCATGAAACCATGTTTACAAGTTATGTCACGAAAATCAAGGGCTTCTTAGCCAACTATGTCATGTTCATATTTTTGGGAGTTGCATAAATTACCGAGAAGGCTCAGATAGCCTGAAACTACGTAGCCACCGTAGGATAAGGATCACTCCGTCCAGTTCGGACGATTCCTTAATTTTCCACTGAATGGATCCATCAGGCACGTTACACCTTATACCCTGGCAAGGTATTAGGGATCTGCTAGTCCGGCGAGGTACCAGACTCCACGTACCCACGTGGTGATATCATGTAGTTGGTTTATGAAATGTTCTCCCTATTTACCATATTTTACTCATGTTATATATATATATTCATGCTCATGTTCATGTCCTAGGTTTCAGTTTCGCTTCTTATCATGTTATTCCATGTACCATGTTATTTCTTTCAGTTGCATTACATACCAGTACATTTAATGTGCTGACGTCCCCTTAATTTTGCCTTGGGGCCTGCATTTTACGATGCAAGTACTGATTTACCAGACGACGCATTTACTTAGTAGGACTTCGCACTTATCAGCTTTTGGGTGAGCCCCATCTCTTTTGGGGTTTAGACATTTAGTGTTTAGTTATTTTCATGATAAGATATGCATTTAAAAGTATGCTGAGAGCCTTGTCCCAGCAAGTATGTTTTCATGTTCAGAACTATGCTAGAGGTTTCATTGACTAGACAAGTCAGTTAGGTTATGTCAGACTTTCAGAGTCGATTAACCATTTTGGCTCATTTATGATATTATCTGCATTCATGATTTAAACAAGTATTTCTATTTAATATTAGGACTTAATATGTTTACAAAGGCTCACTATGCATCCATGTCTTATTTCGCTTATGATACATCTCATGATGATTCATCAAGCCATGTGGTTTGTTCGGTCACATGCAGTATGACATAGAGTGTCGTGTTACGCCTAGGCCCTGGTTCAGGGCATGACAATGTCGATCAGATAGCACGCATATGCCTATACTAATATGTTGCTTCAAATGTGTCAAAAACATCCCTCATGTCTCGTTGCTCTCGTTAGCAGCAATTGCGAAAGCAAGAGGGAATATCAATCCATTGGCATACATTCCTACTGCAATCAGTAGCTTGATGTCGTATACACCATATACATACGTGCTATCTATGGATATGACTGGCCGACAGTGAGCAAACCATCAATACATGGTTTGAATGCCCAAAACACATAGCTGAAAATATTGCCAGTCAGAAGCCTCCACTCTACAACAGTTCCAGCATTGAATGTTAGTAGAGCTGCCATATACCTCAGCAACGTCTGGAAAGATTCCTCCCAATTTTGATAAATCATCTCAAACACACGCCTACGCCCAAGATATCCCTTTCTCTTGCTTATTGTTTTATGATATACTATCTTAATAATGCAATCTTTGATGGGGATCCTGTACAAGTTTAAACAAACAAGACTTAGTAATGATAATTTAATTGAAGTATGAATTATAATGAACTAGGTTGAATAGGTTACCTTAGGGTTTCGGAAACGTCTTTAAGTAGCACTTGAGCAATCATATTTGTATCTAAATTAAAATGATCTGCTCGATTCTCTCCCATATCACAAGTGTGACGTTTGTGGAATTTTGTGATAACCCACATACTATCAGGCTTAAAATTCCCCGAAGCATCAATTGACAGCCTTGATACTGTCGTTTACAAACTAGTCTCCATATTTTTTTGGTTGAATCATCCACCCTATACTCCCTAATTTCCTGGAAACAATAAATTTTGACTGCCCTTTGCAATGTCTTTTTTGATTCGAACACCATCCCTTTTTCAAGGTAGCAATCATCTTTTATAAGATCGACCGGTTCTTTCCTCATTTTTTGACGACATTGATCATCCTCTATGGAGACGACAAAGGCATCAGCACGGCCTTGAATATTATCTAGATATGGAATATTGTCAGAATGCCACTGCATTGGTGTCACGACCCAACCGGAGGGCCATGACGGGCACCCGGAGCTAACCCACCCGGGCACATCTCATCATTCTTCCACAATCATAACTAGGTGAGCCACATGGCCTACTCATAATCTCTATGCATCAATAATACCATTTCCATCAGGCTAAGGCACTTTTATATCGCATCAACAACTATGCCTATATATATATATATATATATACACACACACACAAGCCGACAAGGCTATCAAAATGATATACAAAATATGAGCCGACAAGGCTAAGAGACATCTAGCTATACACAATTATTTACAAGCCTCTATAAGAGTATGTAACATCATAAAGACGGGACAGTACCCCGCCATGCCCATATATGTACACAAAAGAATAGTACCAACAGCTGCAGCTCCGAATCAAATGGAGCTCCTCTAAGTAGTCTCTGAATAAGCAGCCTAAGAGTCAAGTCTGTCTCCGTGTCCACCTGCGGGCATGACGCAACGTCCACAAACAAAAGGACGTCAGTACGAATAATGTACTGAGTATGTAAGGCATAAGCAATAACATAATAAAAGCATGGAGGACAACATGAGATTGAAGAGCCATTTATACCTCTTGAGGTGTTCATCACATTTACTTATCCCTTTCTCTAAGGAGACCTTCCATACATATTCATATACATACATATATACCTAGCATTATCAATAAAACATACCCGGCCTTAATAGGAATAGATGTGTAACATACCCGGCCACAAGGGGACTCGGTGTGAAGGATACCCGAGCACGATGGAGTCGGTGTTATTCATACCCAACTGATCAGTGGTATGCACAATAGCTATCATACCCGGCCATATAGGCCTCGTGTTGTACATAGCTTTACATATTTATACATACAGAATTACATAGGTAAGAGCAATATCGTTATCATCCTTTTTACTATATATTTCCTTAGAGGAACAACTACTATATGATGGAATCAATGACATCATGAGAGTATCAAGAACTATGAGCTTAGTGATTCTAGGAATGAAGTCATCATAGAAGACATTATGGATTTTACATGAAGGTATACAACAATGAGATCATGCCTTAAGAAAGAAGGGTTAACCTTACATACCTTTATGTCTTCTTAACTACTTAACGTTCACCTCCAAAGCCCTAGAAATCTACTGTTGAGAGGGTTCATACCAAGATTAGGCTTCAAAGACACCCTTAAGTTCAAACTAGTATAACTCGTAAGCTAGCAAAAATTTGGCGGCATTTCCTCTATTTCATCTACTTCTACCAAATTCCAAAACAACTCCCAAACAACAGTGACATTATTAACACTATCATAGTCAAGAGACTTCATGCAATTTAGGCTCCATTCAATCCCTAAAACTTCTCTTCAAGATCATTCATAATAATAATTTCAACACAACTCCATATATACTTACATACGACACTTCCCCAACATCATTAGTATCACCCACATCAAGATTATACCCATAACATGCCAACAATTACAATTCAAGTTAACATATAGTTCACAATATTCTCAAGTTCATACTTGAACTCTATTTTCACTTTTCATCCTTCAACCACATGGTATAACAATCAAATAACCTTAACCATATGTAAAAAATGTAAAATCTTACCTTAATCACTCAAGAAAAAGTCTTGGATCAACTTACTCCACTAAAGTGAAGTCTCCAACATCAACACCAAAGGAAATCTTGAGTTTCACAAACCCTAGCAAGCTCCTTAGCACTTGAATCTCTTGGATTTGGCTTGGATTAGTTTATGTACTTGGAGAGAGGGTTTTGGAGAGCCCTAGGATATGATTTGGGGTAGTAATGAGGTGAAATGAAATATATAAAGCATGACTTAAAATTCCGTCGGGCAATTTGACGCCCATTTTGACGGACCGTCAAAATTCCTACGGTCCATCAAAATGCACCGTTAAAATGCCAAGCCAAGCAGTCCTCACGGAGGTGCTCCACCATTTGACGGGCTGTGAAATGTTCTACGGTCCATCAAAGTGTCCCCATCCGATAAGTTGCTCATTTCGACTCATTTGACTTCCAATCCTTACGGAACCTTCTTGGCACTTGTGTAACACTTCATGAATCATCTAAGGAGACCTACAGCTCCTCCTCAAGTCATTACTAAACAAGGTATAACTCAATTGTTGCGAAATATTCCCAAACATGACTCACATTATACTTCCTTTAACAAACTTAATTCCACCGACTCATGACTTCAAAATGTTATGGTATGCGCTTAAAGTTATCAATTACTCTCCTTAATGTCACAAGGAATTAATGTCCACTTTAGGCTTATGTTAGTATACTCATAATGCAAACAACTTGAACTTCCGAGATGTAACATTCTTCCCCCCTTTAGGAACATTCGTCATCGAATGTTAGATTCTTAGGGATTCTACAAAAATTTTGCCAGAGTTTCCCCTGTAATATGGCACTAGCATCCTGTCACGATAACCCATAATATATCACCTCACAGGGCTACAACAACAACAACAACCATGGCCACACACGACCAAGAAAGTATCAAAAGAAAGTATTACATACTGAGGGCAATGGTGTCTCCGCCTGAGTCTCATCTGGGGTGGAAATAAATATGGATACCTGAACTTCATGTCTTCCTCAACTTCCCATGTCATTTTCTCTCTATTATTGATTCTCAATAAAACTTTAACTGAAGCTACAACTTTGGTTCTAGGTCTTCGTACTTGCCTATCTAGAATGGCAATGGGAACTTCTTCGTAAGACAATTGCTCGGTGACTTTGACATCATCTACCGGTACAATTCTGGAAAGATCTCCAATACACTTGCGAAACATCGATACATGGAAAACCGGATGGACTGAGTCCAAATCCAAGGGTAGATCTAATTCGTAAGCCACCCGGCCTACCTTGCGTACAATCTGATAAGGTTCGATGTACCGGGGACTAAGCTTGCCCTTCTTACCAAACCTCATGACGCCCTTCATTGGCGACACTTTCAAGAATACCCAATCCTTCACTTGGAATTCTAAATCTCATCGACAATTATCTGCGTAAGATTTATAATGACTCTGAGCTGTTAATAATCAATCCTGTATAAGCTTGAATTTTTCTATGGCTCGTTGGATCAAGTCTGGCCCTACTAGTTTAGTTTCTTCCACTTCGAACCACCCAATTGGCGATCTACACTTGTGCCCATATAAAGCCTCATATGGGGTCATTTGGATGCTGGAATGATAACTGTTGTTATAAGAAAACTCAATAAACGGAAAGTGATCATCCCAACTACTTCCAAAATCCAACACACATGGCTGTAGCATATCCTCAAGAGTCTGGATGGTACGCTCAGCTTGTCCGTCAGTCTGCAGATGAAATGTTGTACTAAGACTCACATGAGTCCCCAAACCTTCTTGAAAAGACTTCCAGAAATTGGTTGTAAACTGTGTCCCTCTATCGGAAATAATAGATTCTCGGACACTATGGAGTCGTACTATCTCTTTGACGTAAAGCTTTGCATAATCTTCAGTTGCGTATGTAGTTCTGACTGGTAGAAAATGAGCTGACTTCGTAAGTCTATCCACAATTACCCTTATAGAAACATATTTATGCTTAGAACGAGGTAAGCATGCGATGAAGTCCATATTAATCACTTCGCATTTCTAAGTCGGAATTTCCATAGCTTGCAACAATCCACCGGGCTTTTGATGTTCAATCTTCACCTGCCGGTAGTTAGGACATTGAGCCACGAATTCCACTATGTCCTTCTTCATTCCATTCCACCAATATATAGATTTAAGATTATGATACATTTTCGTTGCTCCGGGGTGAACAAAATAAGGAGAACAATGGGATTCTTTCAAAATCTACTGACGTAATCCTGCAACATCGGGAACACACAACCTACCTCGACATCTAAGAACTCCATCTCCAGAAATCTCAAAGGATGAATTTTCCTTCTGAGGAAGTATATTTCTGTAACGAACTAGTATGGGATCCTCATACTGGCGCTCTTTCACTTCAACTACTATGACGAAACAGTTGAATTCTGAATAGTAGCTCCCATGTCGCCCGAGTCCATTACCCAAACTCCTAGGCTAGCTAACTGCTAGAGCTCACAAGCTAACTCTCTTTTCTCTGGCTGAACATCACATAAGCTACCCATAGATCTACGGCTAAGAGCATCAGCCACAACGTTCGCCTTCCTGGGATGATATAGAATGTTAATATCATAATCTTTCAACAACTCCAACCATCGCCTTTGCCATAAATTCAACTCTTTTTGCTTGAAAATGTATGGAAGGCTTTTATGATCCTTATAAATATCAACATGAACACCATACGGATAATGTCTCCACATCTTTAATGCTTGAATCACCGCAGCTAACTCAAGATCATGGGTTGGATAGTTTCTCTCATGTTTTCGCAATTGCCTTGAAGCATAAGAAATCATCTTACCATGCTGCATCAACACACATCCCAACCCAATGTCTGAAGCATCACAATAGACAACATAGCCTTTCGATCCCTCTGGAAGTGTCAGGACTGGGGCCGAAGTTAATATATCCTTTAAATCCTAAAAACTGCATTCACAAGCATCCGTCTATTGAAATTTAGCTGCCTTCTGAGTTAGCTTCGTCAATGGTGCAGAAATAGAAGAAAAACCTTCCACAAATCTTCTGTAATAACCTGCCAAACCCAGAAAACTACGAACCTCCGTAGGTGTTGTAGGCCGTGGCCAAGTCTTCACAACCTCAATCTTCTGGGTATCCACCCAAATACCATCGGCTGAAATAATATGCCCCAAAAAGGTCACTGAATTCAACCAAAACTCACACTAAAAATTTTGCAAATAGCTCCCGAGCCTGAAGAACTCTAAGAACGGTACGTAAATGATCATGCTCTGCCTCGGATCGAGAATATACCAGGATATCGTCAATGAATACAATCACAAACAAGTCTAGGAAAGGCCTGAATACATTGTTCATCAAATCCATAAATACTGCCGGTGCATTAGTTATTCCAAACGACATTACCTGGAACTCAAAATGTCTGTATCTGGTTCTGAAGGCTGTCTTAGGAATATCTTCCTCCCTGACTCTCACCTGATAATACTCGGATCTCAAATCTATTTTTGAAAACCATTTGGCACCCTGCAATTGATCAAATAAATCATCAATCCTTGGAAGTTGATATTTATTCTTAATCGTCACCTTGTTCAGTTGTCTGTAATTAATACACATTCGCAGGGAGCCATATTTCCTCCTTACAAACAACATGGGTGCTCCTCACGGCGAAGAGCTAGGCCTAATAAAACCTTTTCAAGCAAGTCCTTCAATTGTTCTTTCCAGTTTTTCAACTCTGTAGGAGCCATCCTATAAGGAGGAATAGATATGGGTTTAGTATCCAGTGGCACATCAATAAGAAAATCAATCTCTCACTCTGGGGGAAGGCCTGGAAGCTCATTCGAGAATACATCCGAAAACTCATTCCCTACATGGACAAACTGAAGAGTTGGCTATTCGGCTTCTATATCTTGAACCCGGACTAAATGATAAATACAACCTTTAGCGATCATCTTCCTTTCCTTGAGATAGGAAATAAACCTACCTCTCGGAGACGCTGTATTTCCCTTCCATTCCAAAGCTAGTTCTCGCGGAAACTGGAAGCGAACCATTTTTGTTCTACAATAAACATTGGCATAGCAAGCAGCCAACCAATCCATGCTCATGATAACATAAAAATCCACCATTTTCAACTCATTTAAATCAGCTATAGTACAATGATCACAAATCACAACTACACAATTTCTATATACCCGGCTAGCTATTATCGGATCACCAACGGGTGTCAATACCTCGAAAAGTTTGATTGACTCCGGTTTTACCCTAAATTGACCAGCAATATAAGGAGAAACATATGACAATGTGGAGCCTGGATCAATCAATGCATACACATCATGAGAAAATACCGATATTATATCTGTAACAACATCAGGGGAGGACTCAAGATCCTATCGCCCAAGCAGTGCATAAATACGGTACTGAGGACCACTAGCACTGGGTGCTCCTCCTCTATCTCTACCACGACTAACTGATGTCCGTGAGCCCCGCCCCGGAGGGCATATGGATGACGAAGACCAAGTTGCTAACCCTGTGACCTGAACTATACCTCTACTTCCTCTCGAGGGGCAATCACACGCTATATAGCTTGGCCGACCGCAGGTATAACAAGCATCTGAGCTAAATGGACACTGGCCCCAATCTAACTTCTCGTACTGAGAACAGCGTGGTAGGGGTAGTCTTGCCTGGTCCGAGTCACCTCTTTAATGAGAACCTGAAGCTCTAAAACTATGACTCGGCCTGGAGTGAACAGGTCTATCAAATCTCTAGCCCGCAAATCATGGAGGCGCACTAGTCATGGAATGTCCTGAATACCTAGAAAACTGCTGTCTTTGCCCTCCTCTGAACTCACTAGTTGGACCCGAAGATCTAGCCCTCTTGCAATAACCTCTATCATGCTCACGCTCACTTCTTTGCTGTTGTTGGCTTTTTTTATAAATTCTGGGCATGGGCTTAAATGCGAGAAATGTCCATACCATCTTGAATTGAAGCAGTCAAGCACTTATCCATCAAATATGTCCCTAAGCCACTCACAAACTGGTGTACTCAATCACCCATATCCGCTACCATGGCCGGAGCATACCTAGCCAAAGAATAGAAGTGGAGACTATACTCTAAGTCACTCATACTTCCTTGCTTAATATTCAAGAACTTATTGGCTCTAGCCCACCGAACCTCTGGGGGCGAGTAGTGTCGGAGAAAAGCATCAACAAATTCTTGTCATACCGGGGAGGTGCATTGACTCCCCTAGAAGACATCCAATCCATGTACCAATGAACCGCAATATCTCAAAATTTATAGGATGCTAACTCTACCGATTCAACGTCCGAAGCATGCATTAACTTAAGTGTCCTCAACATTCCATCAATAAAGCTTTGGGGGTCCTCATCCGGCTTTGACCCATAGAATTTCGGAGGGTTCAAGCTAATAAAATCATGGGCACTTGCACTAACTGCCCTATCACCATGTCACACCCCAAATCTGGAGCGGCGTGACCGGCACTCGGTGCCAAACTAGGCCCAAGCGAACCACTCTACATCTGAAACTCTACTAAGGACTACTTGCACACAATTAATACCAACAAGCCGGTGAGGCCGTAATCTGGATATATATATATATATATATATACATAAATGCTGGCTATCGCATCTAAACTGGGCACACACACATCCAAAATATATATACACAACTGAGCAAGCCGATGAGGCTGCTATGTAGCTGAACAACAAAACTGAGAGTCAACAAGGCTATATAACATCCCAATTACATAGAGCTATCTACAGACCTCTAGGGAACATGAGCTGCAGAAAGGACAGGACAAGACCCCGTCATACCCATATATACATGTAAGAATAGCATACCAAAAAGGACTACAACTCCGAACCAAGTGGAGTGCGCTGACTATAGCTGAGTGGAAGGCCTACTGGGTTGGATCCTCTGTCTGGCTACCTGAACCTGCGGGCATGAACGCAGCGCCCCCAAGCAAAAGGGACGTCAGTACGAAATAATGTACCGAGTATGTAAGGCCATATAACAAATGAAATGAAATAACAAACTATACTCTGGATATCTTAAGAAAACATTTGTTGGTACTCTACTTGGGTTGCCTCTCACCTGAGGCAAAGTAACATAATTCTATAGATATAACTCCGTGACTTGGAGGTCAGACATAGATAACTCCATGACTCATAGTACCGGTATAATCAACTCCATGACCCGCAGGTCAGGTTTAAGCAACTCCATGACCCGTATAATCAACTCCATAACCTGTAGGTCAGGTAACAACTCCATGACCCATAGTTCAGGTATAATCAACTCCATGACCCGTAGGTCAGGTAATAACTCTATGACCCGTATGTCAGATATAATCAACTCCATGACCCGTAGGTCCGGTATAATCAACTCCATGACCCACAGATCAGGTAACAACTCCATGACCCATATGTCAGGTATAATCAACTCCATGGCTCATAGGCTAGGCAATAACTCCATGGCTCATAGGCTAGGCAATAACTCCATGGCTTATAGGCCAGGCATATGCAAACATATAATGATATCTTAAAGGCAACATAATAGCTTGTAAACAATATGTACACTAGTTATTCCTTTTGTCATTCTATCATCTTATATAACCCAACCATTCTTATATCTGTCCTTAACTGGAAAGAATTATTACACTAGGGTTACGGTAACCTGAGTATAATCTTCATGAATAGCACATCCTGGTGAGAATAGTCGAAGGTGGCTCAGTAGTCGAGATCATGCCAAAGAAAAGAAGGAACAGCCTTAACAAACCTGGGAATTCACGTCTCGGCTTTCCCGCCTATTTCCGGTCTCACAATCTACATGTAAGACCATTCATACTATGGTTAGGCCCATTGTTATATACTTATCCTAAGCCTTTAAATTTAATTTCCTTAAAGTCTATCTAAATTCGGGCAGCATCTCCCATGTTTATTTGCCCAGCCTGAAATTATAATTCACCAACCAACAAAAACAACAATAACATCATTTCCAACACCAATATATACCATAAAATATCCCTCACGACGTTTGCCAATTTCCACAACTAACCAACCCGCTATATGATTATTTAACGATTTTATCTCCGTAAATAAATCGAAATTAACATTAATAATAAGAGATTTATACGTTACTCCCAATATTATGGATATATCTTCACGTCCCTCCTTGAACTTGAACCAAAACTCATCGTTATACGATTCTACAATCGCAACTATACACTGTCCGGGCCAGAATTCGGGGATTATAGCTGGTTTGGACCCAAAATTTGTTATGTAAAAGTTGGTAGGGGTTTCCAGAAGTTTGGGGTGGCTTATGAGGTGTTTGGTTGCTTAAAAGAGAGCCTTATATAACGTTCTAAACCAACCTAGAGTTTTCTCTGCGCGTTTGTGCCACCTTGGGGTGTGTTCGCGCAGAGTAAATCCTCTGCTCAGACAGTCTATTTTAAAATGATCATAACTTTTGATTCTGATATTGTGTGAGGTCCTAGGACCTATGGTTGGAAAGATATTTCAATTATCTACAACTTTCATTTGTGGTGTGTTTCCAAGTTCCAAATTTATAATAGTGTTTTGGCCTCTTTAAGTCAGATCGTCTGAAAACATATTCTTAAATCATCCTTTAGAAGGGCTTATGCTCATATTTGGCTTAAGAGTCCTTCTTAAGACTTGCTCAACTTCCCATGTACTACTCACATAACTTTTCATATGTCCTTTATAAAACCCGGTATGTGGGTCCCACCTTAACTTACGGTTACGAGGGCTATTCATCAAGTAACGTATTAACTGATTTAGACCATACGGTCTCCAAATGTCATATATATGTTATTCTTATACTCATTTAATATAATCTTTATCCCTAATCCTTGTATAACTTTACTCTCCCTCGAGCTCATACTAAGCCGTCTACAGTCTTGGTAACGTGAAATTTTCCAGGGTGTAACACACCATGTCCCATACCTTGCCGCTGGGCCTGAGCGGCGACCAACTAAGTCAGCAAGTGAATGGCCTCTTTCATCTCTTGGCCCGAAGCATCGGGTGAGGGAACTGGGGGTACTGGAGCTGGGTTTGAGGCTCCCTCATGCTCCTCTAAAATAGGCAACGAATGAGAGGACTGAGATGGAACCTCATTCTGGGACTCACCCTCCTCAATAACTGTCGGCAGCACTTCTCCGTCCGCCTTCCTGCCACTGTCTTGTCCTTTTGGGCTGCCGTAGCTTTTCTCTTTACAGGCATTTCTGAAATACATAACACACGCTTAAGGAAAGAGAAATCCTTATATCATGGCTCTATCGCACGATCTATGAAGAAAAAAGGTCATTCGTTCCAAAATGCCCGCAACCTCCTACTTATAAGTGTGTCGCGCAACACACCCATAAACAAGACTCTACTGGACACGGCTTGAAGACACACCTTAGGACGGAACAGCTCTGATACCACTTTTGTCACAACCCAACCGGAGGGTCATGACGGGCACCCGAAGCTAACCCACCCGGGCATCTCTCATCATTCTTCCACAATCATAACTAGGTGAGACACATGGCCTACTCATAATCTCTATGCATCAATAATACCATTTCCATCGGGCTAAGGCACTTTTATATTGCATCAATAACTATGCCCATATATATATACACAAGCCGACAAGGCTATCAAAATGATATACTAAATATGAGCCGACAAGGCTAAGAGACATCTAGCTATACACAACTATCTACGAGCCTCTATAGGAGTATGCAACATCATAAAGACGGGACAGGACCCCGCCATGCCCATATATGTACATAAAAGAATAGTACCAATAGCTGCAGCTCCGAATCAAATGGAGCTACTCTAAGTAGTCTTCAATAAGCAGCCTAAGAGTCAAGTCTGTCTCCATATCCACCTGCGGGCATGACGCAGCGTCCACAAACAAAAGGACGTCAGTACGAATAATGTACTGAGTATGTAAGGCATAAGCAATAACATAATAAAAGCATGGAGGACAACATGAGATTGAAGAGCCATTTATACCTCTTGAGGTGTTCATCACATTTACTTATCCCTTTCTCTAAGGAGACTTTCCATACATATTCATATACATACATGTATACCTAGCATCATCAATATAACATACCCGGCCTTAATAGGACTCGGTGTGTAACATACCCGGCCACAAGGGGACTCGGTGTGAAGCATACCCGACCATGATGGGACTCGGTGTTATTCATACCCAACTGATCAGTGATGTGCACAATAGATATCATACACGGCCATATAGGACTCGGTGTTGTACATAGCTTTACATATATATACATATAGAATTACATAGGTAAGAGCAATATTGTCATCATCCTTTTTACTATATCTTTCCTTAAAGGAACAACTAATATGGGATGGAATCAATGACATTATGAAAGTATCAAGAACTATGAGCTTAGTAATTCTAGGAATAAAGTCATCATGGAAGATATTATGGATTTCACATGAAGGTATACAACAATAGGATCATGCCTTAAGAAAGAAGGGTTAGCCTTACATGTTTTTCTGTCTTCTTAACTACTTAACGTTCACCTCTAAAGCCCGAGAAATCTACATTTGAGAGGGTTCATACCAAGGTTAGGCTTCAAAGACACCCTTAAGTTCAAACTAGTATAATTCGTAAGCTAGCAAAAATTTGGCAGCATTTCCCCTATTTCATCTACTTCTATCAAATTCCAAAACAACTCCCAAACAACAATGACATTATTAACAATACCATAGTCAAGAGACTTCATGCAATTTATACCTTAATCACTCAAGAATTAAAAGATGTAAAATCTATACCTTAATCACTCAAGAACAAGTCTTGGATCAACTAAGTGAAGTCTCCAACATCAACACCAAAGGAAATCTTGAGTTTCACAAACCCTAGCAAGCTCCTTAGCACTTGAATCTCGTGATTCTCTTGGATTTTGCAGTGGCACTTGACCACTCAAAATGTGTCCATAAGAACTAAAGTCCCCATAAGTGTTATCATGTGTAGGCTGGACTTGAGGGACTTCTTCAGGTATCTTTTCTATATACATTTGAAGAACATAAATGGAGACTAAATCCCTATATTCTTCAAAGCCCTCAAATACTCCCTCAAAGAGTCATCATCATTGATATTCCACACACCATAAAGCACTAAACCTTGTGAAACGGTGTGTGGATATCTACCAATTATAGATAATCCATATTGCGTGGGATCAGTGTTCATTTTTTTGTAGGTAAGTGACTAATGTTTCATAATTCAAGGTTGTTGAAAAATTTACATGGGTCTTTGGCTTGATACCATAACGAATGGTATTATTGTGATCAAGTATATCTCCATCCCAGAATAGAGAAACCTTAACAGTTGAAGATGGAGAAGACATTTTTTCTCTGAAGTTTGGTTTTTTTCAAGCACTTAAAAGACTTAAAGTTATGAAATGGATGAGTTTTTACCACATCCAACATTCTTATTAAATAGGCAAATATGAGTGTAGAAGTGAACATTTAAAAAACTTGGAAACCCTATTGCACATGACAATACCGCGCAATACTTTTGCGCATGAAAATGTTGCGCAATAGGATAAATTTTTGAAATAATGCAGCATTATGTTGTCACATCAAGCATAGTGTGTCATAAAAGCGGTCAAATAATGGAGCATTGTGTTGTCACATCAAGCATCGTGTGTCATAAAAAGCGGTCAAGCATAGTGTATCATCTATGGCTCTTATATTGCGCATTTAAATATTGCGCAATACAAGTTAGTGTCATAAAAAGAGGAAACATAATGGAGCATTGTGTTGTCACATCAAGCATAGTGTGTCCTAAAAAGCGGTCAAGCATAGTGTATCATCTATGGCTCATATATTGCCCATTTAAATGTTGTGCAATACAAGTCAGCGTCATAAAAAACGGATAAATAATGAAGCATTTTGTTGTCAAATCAAGCATAGTATGTCATAAAAAGCGGACAAGCATAGTGTGTCATCTATGGCTCATATATTGCGCATTTAAATGTTGCGCAATACAAGTTAGTGTCATAAAAAGCGGACAAATAATGGAGCATTGTATTGTCAAATCAAGCATAGTGTGTCATACAAAACGGACAAGCATAGTGTGTCATCTATGGCTCATATATTGCGCAGTTAAATATTGCGCAATACAAGTTAGTGTCATAAAAAACGGAAAAATAATGCAGCATTGTGTTGTCACATCAACCATAGTGTGTCATAAAAAGCGGTCAAATAATAGAGCATTATGTTGTCACATCAAACATAGTGTGTTATAAAAAACGGTCAAGCATAGTTTGTCATCTATGGCTCATATATTGCGCATTTAAAGCGCAATACAAACTAGTGTCATAAAAAGCGGACAAATAATAAGCATGGTGTTGTCAAATCAAGCATAGTGTGTCTTAAAACTCATATTTTGCGCATTTAAATGTTGCACAATATAAGTTGGTGATGTCAAATCAAGGAGTAGTATATAACATGATTGACGAACACCTAGCATTCACATTAAAACGAGTTATCATGTCATTCTATACCCAATTTGCTGATATTGGTTCTATTACATGTTTTACCCCAGCAGACATATTCGAAGCAATGGGTAGGACATGGGAACTAGATGAGGATTTTAAATACTCAAATAACCCGAACAACAGATTCAATCGACAATACAATAATACAATGAGAAAGGAGTGGGATTGGCATGTTAGGGAGGCTGCAGCACTTGAACAAAACTAGAGGTCATTAGGCTTAAACGCCCAAAAAACGTGCTATGTCAATGCCTCATGACAATCCACAAGAGTTGAATATTTATCTTAACCGTTTTCGCGAAGAGAACAATTGGATGAAAATACGTTGCCTAAGAGTAGAATATAGTCAACATGGTTACGTAAGATTCAGATCCAAGTGGGATTCGGACTGTGAGATTCCGATGAAGATTAATATTTTTTATAATAAAGTAAGTAGGTAGGGTCATAATGACCACCCCCCGAGGGTACTTGGGGGTTTCCAACTATATAAGTAGCCTTTCATTTGTTATTAGACTACAACATATTCAATGTCGAGTAGTAAAAATGTAGATTGGTCTTTATTCTTTCCAAAGGATTCGAATAGCAGTGATGATGATAGTTCAAATCATAGCAGCTATTCCAGTGAAACAAGTTTTCTTGATAACAATGATTTCAAACTAAGCCTGGCTAACGGGCCGGGCTGACCAGGACCCGGACAGGTTCAAACCAGTAAGAGCTTGGACCGGACCGAACCGTGTCGAATCCGATTGGGTTGGTCAGGTTTGGGAACCAACCTGGACCTGCATGGGTTGAAGGATTCACACCGGTGACCGGACCGGTTCAAATCAGTAATGTCACATCATGGCTTTACCGGTTAACCAGACTGGACCAGCCCAGTTTAACAGCTACTTTTCATTTTTCAATTTTTTTTTTTTAAAAAAACAAAACAGAGTGTAAGGCAGTAGCCAGTCCTTACTAGCAAAACTTTTGCCATATGACCGTTTGGCCAACGGCTACTTGTGCACTTTTTTCCTTTTTTTAAATTTTTTTTTAAAGCATGGCATCCCTTTAGAAATTGTATATATAGCCCCCACCCTTCCCCTATTTTTTCCACACAATTATCATTTCCCTCTAATTATCAATTTCAGCAAAAATTCTCTCTCAAAGTTGTAACAAATATTATTAGCTTTCTAAATTAGTTTTATTTTATTTAAGGTTTATTTGAAAAAACAAAAAAAATAGCAACAACCAAGTGAATTTGTGGTAGCATTCAACGGTTCAAGACTTTCAATTATTGCGGAAATTTGGTACACTCGTTCCATCTCTTTCTCTTCTTTAGTATTTTTTTATCATATATTTAATTTTTATTAGTGTTTTTATTTTTCAACTTGCATAATGAGTTTTGTTAAAAAAGCTTATAAATTAGTTCGGGGTAATAGTAGTACTAGTACCAGTAATATTAGGGGCGGAGGTAGAAAATCAAGGGTTCTTCTAGTACTTCACAACTCAAAACTGAAAACTTTCTTCTAATTTTGAAGTTTCAACAATTCAATTTCAAGTTTTCAAGTTTCAACTCTCAAGTCTCAACTCTCAACTTCAAAATGAATAACGATAATCCTCCTCCTCCTCCTCCTCTAAGAAGAATAAGTAGTTTCGTGTGGAACTATTTTGTATTTTTCGGAGATGATAAAGTTACATGCCAAATTTGTGGACTCACCATGAAGTGTTATTTCGGCCCGGGAGGAGTATGTACCGGTCCGCTGGTTCATCACATTAAAAATCGTCACCCGGAGGCAGATCCACGTGCATAAGTTCTAAAATTATTGGCTACTTTATTAACTTTATGTTTATCGTTCATTTCTCGAGTTTCATGTTTGTTGTTAAAAATTTCTCAAAATTGTTGTGTGTTTGTAAACTTGTAATGTTATGTTGTAAAATTGGAATAACTAATAAATGTTAGCCATTTGTGTTTGTATTTTAAACTCGTTAATGACGTTAAATTAATTTTTTAAAGAATTTAAGTTCTAAATATTTAAGTTAGTTAAAGACTAGTTAATAGAAAAATATTATTTTAATGAAACCCGGTCCGGCCCAAACCGGTTGAACCCGAACCCGCACGGGTTCCATAGAAACTTAACGGAAAGCGGCCCGGTTGAACCCGGTTAGCCCAACCCGGAACGGAACCGGCCCCGGAACCGAACGGGTTGGAAAATTAAGGAACCGAATCGGCCCGGCCCGACCCGTTGACAGGTTTATTTCAAACTAGACGATTTGAAACCCCACCTTCTTATAGAGCGTAATGATGATTTTTGCAGCGTGAAATATTCAGATCCACGAGAATATTTTTACGGGTTACACCAAGAATGGGCATATCGGCATGCCGAATCAAAACGTCTTGTTCGTGACTTGGAAAATCTCAACGCTCAAATCCCAACAATGTACTCAATAACCATGCCTCGAGTAGGTCCAGAAACTTACGAGCTTGTCGTACAAAGGATTAGAAAAGAAAACAACAGAATGCCAGCAAGACGTTGTAGATTTTACATGCTAAAGTTGGCCAAAAAACAAGCATCATCAACAAGTTGAGAATTAACATTTACAGAAAAAAAATATGTCTTAAGAAGCCTAAAATATTGTTCTGAGGACGATATTGAGGACTTCTATTCTGATGATGATTAGGGGTTATTTTGGTTCACTCTCTTAGATTTTGGGTAGTTTAAGTTTCGGACTCGTGCTGTTAATTTGTATTTTTAGTTTATGATGAAGTCACCAATTTGAATATTTTTAGTTTGTTTTTTAAATTTTCTTTGATTGTTATAGTCTATTATTAATTTAAATAATCTTCTTAGAGTTAATAATACACAAAAAGTTCAACAATTCACAATTAAGAAAAAATAGATAAATTAGTACATAAAGGGTGAGGATTACATAATAAATGAAAACGTGCAACTAGTTAAACCAAAGTACATAAAAGTAACAAAATAAATAAAAAATACATTAAAAAAATACATAAAAACATTAAACTTAATAAACAAAATACATAGAAACAAACAACAACAACAACAACAACATAGCACAAATAATCTTCCAAAATTTCAGTTTTTCTTTCAAAGCATTTTTCTCATGTTGAGTATATCTAAGGTTAGCCTTGAGAAAACTTTGTTTTTCTTTGGATTCTTTTAGCAATACCTCCAAAAGGTCAATCTTTTCTTTAGCTTCCATAAGCTTAAATTCCAATTCAAACTTCACGGTGTCTCTTGAGATATGTGAAGTTGCGGTATCTCTATCAACAGGAGGCTTTTTAATCTTCGGCGCCACCGTTTTATCCACGGGAATGCTATCTTCCTAACAAAAATATTTGTAACTGCCCATATCCTATAAACATTACAAGAAAATCAGTTTTTAAAAGTAAAATATGTAGACAATGTAAAAAGAAATTAAACCCTAAAAAATTGTAAAAACACTTACTTCGGGCACTTTACAACACCAAAAAAATGACGCCCCGGATTATCTTCGGTCCTTGATGTTTTCAGCTTACAATAACGACCACATTCATAAACATCGAGTTCTATAGCAAAGTTTGACATTTCAGATCTTTGAGACATGATTTTGGAGGGGGGGGGGGGGGGGGGGGGGGCGCTAAAGTATATTGAAAGAGTGAAAATGGAGGAGGTGAAGAAGAGTAACTTGGAAAAATGAAGCTGGTAGGGTTTTTATTAAACCCATATTGCGCACTAAATTAGTGCGCAATAGGACTTAACTGCAAAATTGCAGTTTAATCCTATTGCGCACTTATTTAGTGTGCAAAGGGTACTTCAGTCACTTTTTTTTTAACTGGAGTATTTTGGTACCTTTCATCACATTTTGGGTCATTTAGGTTGCGGACTCATAAAAATGATTGAAATTTTCTTTAGGAAAGCTTTTAATTTTCTTTTTAAATTTTTACAGAAACTGAATAAAGACTTTTATGTTATAGAATAATAAAATTAAAATGCAAGAGAACATATATATGAAAGAGACTTGAAGATTGATATGATTTCTTTCATTTCTGTGTTGCTTCAATAGGACATGAGTGGTTCTATTTATAGGAAAACTTATTTAGTAATACGTTTGGTTTCACCAACTAAAAGATAACTAACATTGGGTGATCACTAACTAAAAGATAACTTACTTTGGTGATCACTAACTAAAAGATAACTTACTTTGGTGATCACCAAAGTACTTGAATGATACATGGACATTCACTATTAAATATTATTTACAACACTCCCCCTTGAATGTCTATTAATAGATAATGTGCCTCGTTAAAACCTTACTAGGAAAAACCCTGTGGAAAAAAGTCCTAGTGAAGGAAAAATAGTACACATATCTAATAATACGCTTTGATAGCTGCCTCATTAAAAACCTTACCAGGAAAACCCAATTGGGACAAAAACCTTGGTTAAGGGAAAAAGAGTGCAGCGCTTATTTTACTCCCCTTGATCAAAACATCACTTGCTGTCTCGGAGACGACGCATTCCAATTTTGTATCTCAGCTTCTCAAATGTTGAGGTTGGAATGTTTCAATGGACAGATTCGCCATATTATCAATCGAGCGAATTTATTGAATATTTATTTCACCTTCTGTTGAAGATTGTGTCTGAAAAATAAATCTAACAAAATGCTTTATCCTGTCTCCTTTGATATATCCTTCTTTCAAGTGAGCTATGCAAGCTTCATATAATATTATTGGAATCTTCATCTCCAAATAAATATCGCATGATTGCAGAATGTGCTGAGCTATTGATCTCAGCCAGATACATTCCTGACTTGCTTCTAGATACATTCCTGACTTGCTTTAAAAGTTGTTGATATCCTGGCAGACTTGAATAAGTATAATTGATTGTCATGTAGAACGTCATATTATGGCAACATCCTCATATGCTCACATAATTTGTTTGAGATCTAACTTTATAGAGATCATATGAATGTCCTCCATTTCATAACCAACAAATCTTGATAATATTGGTTAGAATCAATAAATTCATATCATTATTTGATTTATCCTGATGTCTCCACGAATAAAAGTGAGGCTATATCTTGCCTGCATATCAATAAAAGCATTATCTCATGGATAGTAATAGCAGGATACGTTCGTGACATGGTACTTTCTAACCATTTCCGTGAGATCCAAAATTGATCTTTCTTTATGTTAAGCGATCTTACAGCCATTGGGGTACTCAATGGAATCGCTTTAAGGCCTTTTCAATCCTTTGAGAATTTTCATATAAACTTCACTGTCTAGATAGACATGAAAATATTTCAGTATACACATTCAAGTTTTTCATGTACTGCCAGACTGTATGAAACCTCATTGCATCCAGCAAAGCAGAACACATCTTCGTACAATAATCTCAGGACTTTTGCGAAAAACCTTTATACCACAAGGCATGAGCCGTAATTTATATCTTATGGATTAATAATTCATTTCACTTTTCGCTCAAAAGTTTCTTCATACCCCTACTGACATTATATCTTCAAATGTTTGGACTATTGATCCAAAATATTTCATATTTACCACGTGAAATCAAATATACTTGAATTGCGTATTATCATTTGGCCAATCATCTATCTGTCCACATTTCTTGACAGATTTGAATTCAAGATCCTCGTTACCATTTATAATGTTGAGCGCTACATTATATCAAAGATGCCGTCAACGGTCATTTGATATCGGTTCCCATGCGACATAACTTATTGAGATATCTTCATTTTTCATCATTTTCAGGTACCTGAACCTTTCCCAAGGTTTCGTGAAGTGTTATGTCGTGGTGCTCTTTTAAAGCACTTACCTCATTATTATGGCCATTTTGATCATTTGCTCTTCCCCTTCTTCAGGGAGATTTACCTTTGGAATCGATTGTTCTATCCTTCAAGGATTTTAATTCTAGTAGGACCATTTGCAGCTGGAATATGATTTTGACTTTGGTCAGCAAATGCGTCTGGCAGTTAACTTGAATTATATTTTAAACGAGGATAATTCATTATATACAATTTATTTATTTTTCCAGCTGCTTATGATCCTCCCTAATGTTAGGAAATCTAACATTTACCCTCAATCTTACTTGAGGACCCATCTTTGTGTGTTATAGTGGAGCAATTGAATCATATACCGCACATTCACATTTTAGATGGGAATTATTTGGTTCCTGACCTTGAACCAATTGTAATAGGGGAACCTAGTTGGCTTGATGCATACAAGCTGCTACATATTAAATAATACATCTCATACCAAAACTTTGTTGGGGAGGTTTTTTCTCATAACCAATTATTTAGCTATAATTAGAGGCATGCAATTTCTGCTAAACAACTTAGATGTAAACCAGCATTATCAATATAATTTCATAGTTTGGAACCATGCTCTTAATTTAACAATTTGAGCAAACAACCTTGCAATAACCAAACTGCAAGTTGATACCAAATGCACATGTGACCATAACATAGATGGATCTATTAAAATGATGTAATAGCAAACGGTCCACATGGCAGTGAATGGACCCATATTCACCTTTTTATGTTCCAGAATTATTGAGGGATTCAATCTCATCTTTAGCTGGTATAATTTTCAATTTATCATGAGAACAAGTAGCACAAGAGAATTCTTGAAGAAACTTTTATTTCTTCAATATATAATAATGTGAATTCTCAATTAATTTTGCATCACATTAGAACCAGAATGGCCAACCGGTCATGCCAACTGATATTTATTTCAATAAACTTCTAGTTTACCATCGCATGTGATTCCATCATCATGCTCATATTTGTGTAGTACAAACAGGAGGGAAGCAAGGTAACATTTCACATTTATATTCTTACCCGCTATATGACTGTAGTAATATAAAGATATTAAATCTTTCCATCATTTATAGTCTCAATATGAATGGCCACTTTGGCGAATATTTTTGAAACTCAATAAGTTTCTTTGAAACTTACTACAATATAATGTTTTCTTGATAATCAATTCAATTCCTCCAAAGTAGTAATAAATTGGCTCTTCCAGAGCTCCCAATTAATTGTGTACTACCACATATTTCATAACACCATCCGTATGGTGAACATATCCTTTAAACGAGAAATTTATATCATTCCGATCAAATTATTATAGGCAAGACTCATTTCTCTTTAACCTTTTCCTGTCAATAATCATAGTCGACAAGATGATCAATGACTACTTATTCCACAATAACGATTTCTCCCAAACCTCCCCTAGAGGTGAGTTGTGGTATTAGCATATACATACATAAGCACATATTTATCCATATCTTTTATCATATCTTGCCACATTCACTTTCAAGAATGGGCCAGCATCCACGATGCTTATCACAAGTCACATTCTTTTCAAGGAATGGATTATAATTATATATGTGTTTCATAAATTTGATATAAACTCATTGTCATGTCTTCATATTTATCATATTTATATGATCCACCTCGACATCACTTTGAAAGGTCAAGTGTGCCTCAACTTTGTATTCCTTTCTTTTGATGGAGGATTTATATAATTTATTAAATTAGGTCGCAAGGAATCGCGTTCCCAATGACCTTTCATACCACATTGATGGCAAAAATTACCTTCACCTTTTGAAGGACCATTTTGAGAACCCATAATGTTCTTCCCTTTTATAATTATCATAATGATGACTATTATTATTTTGTCCTTTATCACGCCCACGTTCATTCATATAGCCATAACAAATATTTGTCATCTTTTAGACTTATCATATACTGCTACCAAATTCACTTTAGGGAATGGAGCAAAGTCAGTGGAATGGGCTTCACAAGAGCATATTAATTTGCACAGTCATAATCATATCATCAATATCGTGCATTGGGACTTAAACCCAATGTCTTATTCATATAAAGGCGTTTTGAAGCCATAACGCGATGGGACTTAAACCCAACTTTTTATATTATCATCATAGTGCACCGGGACTCAAACTAGAGTCTTTTAAATAAAGTACCACTCTATGATTTTACGCATAACTAAATTAAGTTTTACCAAGACATGAAATATACCAATTCATGTGGTTGAACATTTCTTGTAACCTGTATTACAGTTCAAAGTGGACCATAAAATCATGTCATAATATCTCTCAAATTTTTCATATTGCTCTTCGGGAGCAATTTTGTAACATGATATAGATAATATTTATCATATACCTATCTTCAATTGTAGTCACAACAGACTTATGAAAATATTACTACTTCTGGTGGTTATAAACATAAATAAGTTTAGACACAACGAGGCGTAGAAAATATTCACTTCTGATGACTATATATAGTTCTTGCAATTTATTATTTAACCATTAAGGGATATGAAAATAATATTATAATCCCTCTTAACATTATTATTCTTTAGGAACAAATTGAGACATAAAAGGTCCAAAACCAATTAGAGTCCTTTAGGTTTGATGAATCTTTCAAAGTGGATTGATTCATTAGTATAACAAGACCAAAAAAACATAGAATAATAATTTACTCACCTTGGCAAAAGCCGTTTTTGTAAATCTCAGTGAAAATACCGTCAACACCTTTGCATTCATGTCAAATTGAGAGAAGCTTGGGTACACGTAACATAGTATAAGTCACCAAAGTCACAAGGATAGAGACTTTGGCACTTTGTCCTCATCCGCATCCCTCTCTCGCTTGCACCGTGAAAGAAACTCAAGATAATATATATATATATATATATATATATATATATATATATATATATATATATATATATATATATATATATATTTATATATATATATATTTGGCTATTTCCATTACAACAAGCTATATAATTAATGTAATCTTTACATATATCAACAGGATAAAAGTAGTCACAAAGACCGAGAGGAATCTCTTAGTAATTGAATGCTAAATAAATATATTACGTGTATGGATAAGAGAAATATATACTTCTTAATATTATTGTTTTTCATAAACAACTTTGACGTATAAATTGTCAAGTAAATCATTTTGGTTCATTAAATCAAATGAACACGTGATTGTATCATTAGTAGCAAAAACAAAACGAACAGCATAAGATATATGAAGGAGCTACTAACCTTTTGTATAAATCTGATCTATAGCTAATGGACTTTAATTTCCCGAGTCAGCTTTCAAAGCTAGTGGCTTATCTCGTTCTAGTGACTTACCGTACGAGGAACAACATAAACTTCCACTACAACTCCATCCATCGGCAAATATCCTATACCGTGGCACGGAATTAGGAAATAGCAGCGGATCTTAGCTGTTTTCACGAATCCGCAGCAAGAAGACGCAGATATTTTCATGAAGAATAAGCTCTTAGATGTAGCATTACCGGACTTGAATCTAAATGTTAGAACTAATAATCTAGCTCTTTGCAATAAGGGCCTTTTTCAGGACAAATGCCAAATGCAAAGAAAGCAGAAGATGCGGCTTAGCTAGACATGGTCATCCATAATACTCTTAAGAACCAATAAATTAATACAACAAATCATAGCTTTGGATCTACTAAGTAGTAGCGGGGATATATTCGGCATCCAATTCCTCAATTGGTTAGAGTCTCGTGCTGATAACGTGTTATAAAATAATAAAATTAAAATGCAAGAGAACATATATATGAAAGAGACTTGAAGATTGATATGATTTCTTCATTTCTGTGTTGCTTCAATAGGACATGAGTGGTCCTATTTATAGAAAAACTTATTTAGTAATACATTTGGTTTCACCAACTAAAAGATAACTAACATTTAGTGATCACTAACTAAAAGATAACTTACTTTGGTGATCACTAATTAAAAGATAACTTACTTTGGTGATCACCAAAGTACTTGAATGATACATGGACATTCACTATTAAATATTATTTACAACATTTTGAATATTTTACCTATTTTTTTAAAACCAAACGCCTAATAAAATGGCTACCGAACAAACCATATGAGTATCATTTCACGCATAGTGTAGGAATGGATGAAACAATTGTGGAAACTATGATCAAATAGCATAGAAGAAGATGAATTGTGGGTACCCACGAGCAATATAAGTTGAGTATTAACGTCCACAACCAACATTAACGGGGACGGTTGACCACGCTGGCTTATTTCCCTGTTTGTTGCCTTGAATCTATCTATCCATCTAGAGTTTAAGTTTTATGCACTGTCAGTATACACAATATTTTACACCATCAGGTAACTCTAAGAGTAACTAAAATAATTTGCTTAAGTAATAAGAGAATTACCTTTTTAATATGACTACAATTTAGGATTGAAATCATTAAAGGAGTCCTAATTACTCACTAAATCCTAACGTTTTTCATGAGTTGTCACTAGGTATAATCACTAGTTATTGATAACTTGCATTAACTCTCCTTCTGAGTTACGTGTTGGGTCAATTGAACTTGAAATAATGATAATGATATCCATGCTCAGAGCCTACGTTGGAAGAAAAAGCTCGTGAGAGATTGAGGAAGACAACTTTGAAGGGATGAGAGAGAGAGAGAGAGAGAGAGAGAGAGAGATGGGAACATAAAAACAGTATCTCTAAATTTTAGGAAAAGAATAAGGAAAATGTAGGTAACCTGAAGGTGTAAATATTGTGTACACTGACGGTGCATAGAACTTAAACTCTTAATTTAAACTATAGCAACTAAACATAATTAGTAGTAGTAGTTTGCCACGTCATGTAGATTTCCAATTACAAAATGCAAGACAAAAAAATCCCAGGTCCTCTCCTCCTTCCCGACAACTACGTTGTTACGGTGTTAGATATTCCATTTATGAAGGAAGAATTAATGCTACTGACCACTTTCTTGATTCCAAGTAGCTTACAAACATGAAGTTGAGGTTCTTTTGTACATCACTTGCAAATAAGAGCAAAGTTTGAACTTGAAAGACAAAATTAAGTTGAAATTGTGATTAGAAGGTGCATCCGGCCCATTAGCTTCCTTTGTATAGCTCCCCTACAATATACCTCTTGCACAATTGTAGCAGTCAAAGTACAAAATATAGTAAATAATTATTTTTGTACTGATAATAATAATAAAGAAAAAATTAAATATTTAAATTAGAACATGAAGAGATTAAAAATATATGCTATTAAATTCACTATCTTATTTAATAATATCTAAATTAGTAGAAAATATATTCTTATAATTTTTATCTTTTGCAAATAAAACAAAATTTATATTTAAAAATGTGACTCTATTTTTTTTTTCACAAGTAAAAATTTGCTAAAAATAATCTCAAAATAAAATATATCAATATTAAGTTTAATCTACATTTTGTTTGTTTTTTTATTTTTTTTTTCTTTTGAATGGATGAATGAATTCCTTTATGATACCCCGTCAGTATATGATATACCATATAGGAATCATAAAAGATTAAAGAGATTTTTTTGAAGGAATGAATCAACTCTTTATGATGCCTTGTCAGTATACGGTATATACCATAGGTTATCATAAAGGAATAAGGAGTGTTTTTCTTGAAGATAGGAACCATTCATCTGTGATACTCTATTACACACACACACACGCACGCGCACACACACACCCCATGTGGGCATCATAGAGGACTGAGTAGTGTTGGAATGAATATGTCATATATGATACCCTGTCTGTTTATGATATACCATATGGGTATCATAAAGGAGTGAGTAGTTTTTGAAGGAATGAATCAATCTTCTATGATACCCTCTCAGTATATGATATATATCATGTGGGTATTATGGAGGATTGAGTTGTGTTTTTCTAGGGATGAACCAGTCCTCTATGATACCCTGTCAGTATATGATATATGCCATGTGGGTGTCATAGAAGCTTGAGGAGTATTTTTCTTGAGAGAATGAATCAATCCTATATGATACTCAATCAGTATATGAATATACCATATGAGTATCATAGAGGATTGAAGAGTGTTTTTCTTAAAGAATGAATCAGATCTCTATGATACTCTATTAGTATATGATATATACTATGTAGGTATCACAGAAGCTTGAGGAGTATCTTTCTTGAAAGAATGATCAATTCTCTATGTTACCTTGTTAGTCTATGAATATACCATATGAGTATCACAAAGGATTGAAGAGTGTTTTTCTTGAAAAATGAACCAGATCACTATAATACTCTGTCAGTATATGATTTATACAATGTGGGCTTCGTAAAGGAATGAATAATGTTGGAATAAATATGTCGTCTACGATACATGTCAGCATATAATATATACTAAGTTGGTATTATTGATGACTGAACTCTTTTTTGAAGGATTGAATCAATCCTCTATATATGATATCTTGTCAGTATATGATTTATCATGTGGGGTCAGTCATTAATGATATCCTGTTAGTATATGATATATACCATGTGGGTATCATAGAGGATTGAGTTGTGTTTTTCTTAAAGAAATGTATCATCCCTCTATGATACCTTGTCAGTATATGTTATATACCATGTGGGTATCATAGAAAATTGAGTTGTGTTTTCTTCAAAGAACGGACCAATTCTCTATGACACCTTTTCAGTATATCATATTACCATATGAGTATCATAAAGGATTAAAAAGTGTTTTTCTTGAAGAATGAACCATATCTTTGTGATACTCTATCAGTATATGATATGTACCATGTGGGCATCATAAAGGACTGAGTAATGGTAGGATACATCTATCGTCTATGATACACTGTCAGTGTATGATATAATGTGGGCATCATAAAGGACTGAGTAATGTTAGGATACATTTATCGTCTATGATACACTGTCAGTATATAATATAATGTGGGCACCATAAAGGACTGAGTAATGGATAAATCTGTCATATATGATACTCACATAGTATATATCTATACTAACAGAGTATCTAGATCATGGATTTATTCCTTAAAAATTACTCCTCAGTCCTCTATGATACCTTGTAAGTATATGACACAACCATATGGGTATTCCAGAGGACTGAAGGGTGTTCGTGAAGAAATAAATTCACAATCTAGATACTCTGTTAGTATATTTTAATTGGCACTGATTTGGTATACTATATGCTAGAATAAGTCGTTTTTGAGATATATACAAAATAAATATAATAAATAAATGTACTATATTGAATCTCTATTTTATTGATATAAAAAACAAAAAATAGAACAAAATAAAGGAGCTAAAGGTGTATAGAATTAGATTATGAAAAAAAATAAAAATAAGAAAAAAAATATTTTTTAAAAAAGGAGAAAAAAGTGACCGAAAATGACCAGAAATTAAAAAAAAAAAGGAAAAAAAGGGTAAATGAAACTAGATTATGGAGAAAAGAAAAGAAATAAAAGAAAAATGAAATCAAGTGAATGAAATTAGTTTATGGAGAAAAAAAATTAAATGAAATAAAAAAGGAACAAGAAATAAAGAAATAAAAAAAGAAAATAAAAAAGGAGCTAAAATTAAATATGGAATTAGATTATGGTGAAAAAAGAAAATAAAGAATAATATAATTTGAAAAAAATTATGAACAAAAATGGAGGAAAAAAAAAGGAGAAAAGAGGAAAAAAAGATAATAAGTAGATAAATAAAAAAGAAAGGAGAAAAAAGAGACAATTACCTACAAAAGCTACAATGGATAGAAAGGATAAATAATTTTGGGGGCAAAAAAGTAAGGGTCATGAAAGGTAATTATTTTATGTGTAGCGGGCATTGGTGTTCTTTTCCCAAACTTTTTTCTTCTTTTCGCAAAATAACAACTAACCAAACACAATCCCAGAACAGTTTGGGCTATACATCATTGTACCCTAGAAACTAGTCAATAAAATTGGGCCGATGTTGAACCATGGCCCATGGGCAATGGGGGTATAGACAATTTGCAGGATTGTCCTTCATTGGGGGTGGTCTTTAATTTTTTGCCCTCAAATTGGTGGTCTTCAATTTTATTCCTTCGCTAAAAATCCCTTGATTTCGGGTTCGAACTCCCGCTCAGTAAAAAATTTTACAAAAATTCGCAAGGTACTATTTGGATTCGCAAGATAGGGTTTTGCCTTCTGCCTTAAGGCAGAGTTTTGAGGCAAAATTCTACTTTGCCTTGTGAATCTAAACATCTGCCTTGCAAATATTCCATTTTTTTTACTGAACTGTGGTTCGAACCCATAACCTTGGGGTATTAAGCGAAGGGCAAAAATTAAAGACCACCTCAAATGAAGGGTAATCTGCGCAAAAAAAAAAAAAAAAAAAAAAAAAAAAAAAAGATGGGGTCTACTCCTTGGTTTTCTGATCATGAGAAATCGTGATCTCAACTTCAGTTATGAGTTATCTATGTGGCACCGTTCAGGTTTTGAGAGTCAAACAGTTTAATTTTTATCTTGAACTCTGACATAGAATCTTTAAGTTTTTTGAAGTAAAATTTACATATTTGAAAACTTTGTAAAATGTACTATAAGTCACAATATTTGATAGTTCAAAATATTTAGAGATATATGAAAAAATTATAATCAAAGAAAGACTTCTTTGAATCTCGGATCTAGAAAGTGACATATAAATTGGGACAGAGGAAGTACCCATTAGGATTATAATCTTTTTTTACGGTACTAATATAATTTACCTGATATAGCATGTTAGTATTCTACTTTACAAGTTACTATACCAGATATTGTTATGAAAATTTACCCATTGGATGTTGTTATAGACAGTGTCGGATCCAGGATTTTCACTCAGAGGCTCGAAAAAAATAATAAAAGCTAAATATAAAAAATAATGTTGTTGATGGGAATCAAACCTAGAATGCTAGACACTATTTCGAACACCCTGGACCACTTAAGCTAACCATTTGCCTGATGTTCAAAAGTTAATATATGTACATAAACACAGAAAATCTACCCTACATATACACTGTAATTTTTTGCTGAACACCCTCGGATACCTCTAAATCCGCCCCTGGTTATAGATTAGCTTAATTTAATAGTGTAAAAATAAATGTACAAAACTTGAACTCTTAAATAGTCTTAATCAAAGTACCAATAACCTGGAAAACTTAATCAAATCTTTTGTTGTTATAAAGTGCTCCTAATCATAGGGATACAATCTTACTTTCTTCCCCTTGAATCCAGGAGGAAGTACTATCTTTTCAAGTACAGTTTCTTTTTATGCATGTACGTGTATACCTCCTAGGCTCTTACTGCCTTACCAAGTGTTTGCCTTAAAGCTTAGAGTTTAGACCAACCTGAAAGAAACAGATTAACAGCCATATATTAACCTGAGAGTCTGTGTATGCAAAATCCAAAATGTAGGTACATTTCGTAATTTTTTGAAACTATAGCTATATATTATAAATACAGTCTAAATGTTTGTGCGTAATTTTTATAAAAAAGATTAATGCTACGTTTTCCATGGTGTTAATTACCTCTGTTTGGCATCAGTATAATTCCCAACCAAAGGGATAATGTGCTTCTTACTCTTTCCATATTTGACTAAAACATTGAAAGGTATGCTGTTACTGGGTTAATTTGGCTTTGGGATTACAATGCGTGGTCTCCACTCGTCAGCCCCTCATTTGACCTTGAACTTAAGCTTAAACAACTTTTTTTTTCTTTCTTTCGTTTAAAGAAAAAACTCTCCACATGTTACCTTTTAAATAGTCTCAATTCCTGGCCGAACGAAGCCCAAATTTGAACTTTATGGGTTCTAAATTCTAGAATAGCCACGTCAAACGTTAATAACTGAGAATTTTTTATACATGTTTAGAGAATTTTTTAATACAAATATATACAGAATTCAGACTAAAGCTCTACTTGGTTCGGTCAAACTGTACCTAATTTTCTAGCTCTAGCCTTGATTCCTAGACATTGATAATAGCGTTTCAGCTTGTGAACATTTTTCATATGCATGTCCAAAAAAAAAAATTGTTTACATTTAATATGATTATACTTATTCTAAATCCGCCTCTGAATAGTGACGTATATTGTGGAGTTATTATGTAGGGAGAACATATTCCATAAGGAAAAATATTTGGCACAACCACAAATGATACAACTTGGCACGACTCCACTTTTTTAAGGGTATTAATGTAAATTCAGGTGGACTTTTGGCACAAATTGCACAAATGTCATCGTTGTCTATTACGTTTATGTCCTTTTTGAAAATTTTAGAAGCAAATTTCAAATTCATTCAAATTTTACTCTCTTCACCCAAGATCATTATTATATTTTTCTTCCCAATGACAATCACTAGAGAAAACCATGCATTCTTTTTTAATGTATATTTATTTTATATAGTATATATATATATATATATCTATATATATATATATATATATACACACGTATATTCCTATTTTCTATTTATTTATTTATTCCTTGTTGTTTATTGGTCATCAAATAGGTGTTGATCAGTTACCTATAGTAAGAAAAAAAGTAGAACCTAGTACACAACCTATATATATATATACGTATATTCCTATTATTTATTTATTTATTTATTTATTTATTTCTTGTTGTTTTATTGGTCATCAAATAGATGATGACCAATTACGTACCTATAGTAAGAAAAAAAAAGTAGAACTTATTATACAACCTACTTTTTTCTTATACAATATAGACAAATTTTTGCATGCCTATTTTTCAAAAAAAATAATTATTAAAAAATATCTTCTTCCAATTCCTCGGATCTATATACCTCTGTACTCTTTGATATAAGGCTATATATGTGGTTACATAAAACATATTCCAGTAAAAATAGAAATAAAATTATTAACAAAGCTTTATAAAAGTACATACTTACATATATATAAATTCTTCATTTTTTCATTGATCATCACAGAGACGGGAGAAGCTTATATTTTTCTTTTATTTCTTTTTATGTTTTTTTTTAAAGATTATGATGAAACAAAGTTCATATTTAACATTGATATCCAACATTCATTTACCCTCTTTTCTTCTTTTATTTTTTCATTTATTTCTTATGGTTGACTTTAATTGACATATGGAAATGGTTCAATTTAACTAAGTATTACTTATATAAGATTGGGTAAAACAAATTGATAATTATTGATTCAATTTCATCAATTAAAAAAAATGTGAATGTAACAAGTAGTCAACACTATGATTTACTTTAATTGAAACATTGAATTATCTCAATATAACTACGTATTTGATAGAATTGGTAACAATTAATAAGTTTAGATCTAATTCAATCAATTTTTTTTATATAGTGGATGTAATAAGTAGCCAACATTATGATTGGGTTTAATTAAATTTCTTTAATTTAGGTAAGTATTATATATGATTGAGTAACAATTAGCAACTTTTGATTTATTTAATCAATTTTTTTATAATTGTTTTTAAAAAAATATGTAACAAGTAGGCAATACTATGTTTGATTTTAATTGAAACATTGAATTATCTCAATTAGCTATGTAATAGATAAAATTGAGTAATAATTAGCAAGTTTAGATCTAATCCAATCAATTTAAACAAAAATAGTGGATGTAACAAGTAGTCAACACTATAGTTGACTTTAATTGAAACAATGAATTCCTTCAATTTAGCTAAGTATTAATACAAATTATTGAGTAAAATGTTTGGTAAGTTCTGATTCAATTATAAATAAAATATATGTGAAAAAGTCGACACTATGGTTGATTTCAATTGAAACATTTAATTATCTCAATTTAACTATATACTAGATAGAGTTGAGTAGCAATTAGTGAGTTTAGATTTAATTCACTCATTTTTTTTTTTTAAAGTGTGGATAACCAGTAGTCAACACTATGATTGACTTTAATTGAAATATTGACTTGTTTCAATTTAGCTAAGTATTATGCAAGATTGAGTAAAATGTTTGCTACGTTTAGATTCAATTCAAGATAAAATATATATAACAAAATAGTCAACACTATGGTTGATTTTAATTGCAATATTGAATTATCTCAATTTAACTAAGTGTTAGATACAATTGAGTAACAACAAGCATGTTCAAATCTTATTCATCAATCTAAAAAATACAGTGGATGTACCAAATAGTCAACACTATTGTCAATTTTAATTGAATTGAATTACTTTCAATTTACCTAAGTATTATACATGATAGAGTAAAATGTTTGCTAAATTTTGATTTAATTCAATCTTTATTTTAAAAAATAAATATAAATTTAACATTGAATTATCTCAATTAGCTAAGTATTAGATATAATTGAGTAACAATTAACATGGTCTGATTTACTTCAAGCAGTTTTCTTTTACAAAAAAACAATAAATGGAACAAGTAGTCAATATTATGTTTGACTTTGAATGAAATATTTAATTTAGAAAAAATACAGATAAGTATTATATATGATTGAGGAACAATTAACAAGTTTTAATTTAATTTAATTAATTTCTTAAAAATGGCAAACAAGCAGTCAACATTATAATTGGCTTTAATTAAAACATTAAATTATTTCAATATAGCTAAATATATTATATCGAATTGAGTAAAAGTTTTTACTAAATTTTGATTCAGTTCAATCTTTTTTTTTCTTATAAAATAAATGAAATTTCGTCAAGAAGTAGACAAGTTTTCTATTTAATTTAGTTTTTTCTTCTTTTATTGTTTATAAGATATTTATAGTGCACTTTTGTCACACCGAGTATGACGGGCTCCGACCCATAGGCTGGGAACCACCTGACTTAGCGGTTACTCTGAACATCATATACCGTAACTCAAAGAACACCTGCACGCAGAAAATGCCCAACATAGAATTGTCTGATAATCCAACATATATGTACAAATGCGAACCGACAAGGTCGCTACAACTTCACGAGTATCATAAAGCCGGCAAGGCTATCAGAAAAATATCAAGAACCCAAAACAAGGCCGAGAAGGCCATGCATAATATTTACCTACCCCACTATGTCTACGAGCCTCTAAAAATGTACATGTGAGCATATATTACACTAGAAGAAAAGTACCAAAGGATAGCAAGTCCGGAGTAGTGGCACTTGGTGACACCGCTGAAGCTGGAAAATCCTACTGCGGTCGCTCCTCAATAACCCTGTCAGAGCCTGCAGCACGAAATGCAGCGTCCCGTGCAATGGGATGTCAGTACGGGTAAAAGTACTGAGTATGTAAGGCTGGAATCAATAACATAAATCGGACGGAGATATAAAGAGAATAGAAGTAACCTGCCATCTGAGAACGTATAATATACAATGCATGAGTTTAAAATCATATGCAAGCATACACATATATATAAATAGTATCATCATCATAACGTACCTAGCCTTTTCAGGACTCGGTGTATAACGTACCCGGCCCTTTCAGGACTCGGTGTGTAATACCAACTGATCAATGGTTGCACAATAGGTGCCGTACCCCGCCGACTATAGCGCGGCTCAGTGTAGTAAAATAGCTTATACACACACACACACACACACACACATATATATATATATATATATATATATATATATATATATATATATATATATATATACACACACACACACACACAATGCATAATGAGCCAATGAAGTACAACGGCCTTTCGGAGTGACATAAGATCGGTAACCTCCGAAACAATTCATGGAACCCGTATCGAATCAAAGAAATAATTAAATGACGATAAACGTGATAATGTTTCAAGAATCAATCAAATAATTAAGGCTTTAAGATTTCAAACACATAGCATAGGAATGAAGTGAATTTGTTATGGAACGCTCTTGTTCATGTTCTAGTTGGATTCGTGCCAAAGAAAGAGAGAAGCGAACACCTTACATATCTTATTCGCTAAGCCACCACTTAAAGAAATCCTTTAATTCGATGCTTGACCTTCACCCAAACCTATATATATTGAGAAATATATCTTTAATCATACTTCCATCATATTTCCATCAACTTATATGCACTAATTATCAAAGACTAATTTGGTTTACGAAAATTTGGGCAGCATCTCCCCTATATCATCTACTTCCTCCAATTACCAAAACAACTCCCAAACAATACCAACAACATCAACAACAATATCCTCAATATTCTACAAGATAAATATGTACAATTCTATCCAAAACTCCCTTCAAACTTCAATTCATAAGCCAACAACACCAACACAATAATTATAACTCTTATTCTTATAAATATTCCTAAATCAATATTAATAAAGAGAGATTCACACCTTACCTTTGCTAGAATAGGAAGATCTTAAATATTTACATTGAATCCAAGCCAACTCTAACGAAAAACAAAACTATAATCGTGGCTATACGCTATCCGGACCCCGATTAATACTCCGTCACTCAATATTACTCAAAATCCTCACTTTTATGTTGTATATGAGCTCTCATATGTTGCTGAGCTTTATAGAATATTTTAGGAGATTATGATGGAGAAAAATGGGGGTTTTAACCCTTTTATAGTGGATAAGAGTCGATTGGCACTGTAGCAGCGCGCCCTGCTCTGCCCGCCTAACTTGTAACGTCCATAATTCTCTACTCTAACGTTGTATCGATGAGCGGTTTGTTGCGTTGGAAACTAGACTTCATGAACTTCAATTTAGGCTTTTGCTTTGCTTCAAACTCCTTATATACTAAAAGATATTCTTTTTCAAAGTTGGACCAAAATTGCCCCTCATATTTTCCATAAAATCCAACAAACTTAATTTCCTTGATCCACTTGCCCTCCAATTCTTCCGTAGCTTATTATATGAACTTAAACCCTCGTAACGATGAGATATGTGCATACAATCTCACATATCCTAGGAAGTCCTCCAGGTCTATACTCAAAACAACTAATCCCTAATAGATTTCATGTACAAAATTACGAGGTGTCACAACTTTAACATGTAGTTTGTATTGTAGACCGTATAAATAGGTTGACTGTATAATTAAATTAGGTGTATGTCTATATGAATAAACATTTTAGAGGGAAAAATAAAAAAATATTTATAAAATATCAATTTATGATCTCTAAGTGTTGGAAGAATAAAAAAATTAAGCATGCTAAGTGTAATAAATGCTTTTTCTTGAAGGGCAAAGATTTGGAGGGAACTATCAACTATGGAGCCAATTCTTTATTGAGGGTATAACAGACTTTTTAATCGAGTTGTGCCAAATTGTGTCATTGTGAGTTGTGCCAAATAGCAGCACTCATTCCATAAATTGAGTTCTACGAGTCACATTTGTAACAAGGCCGCATGCAACTTCCAGTGCATCATTATTATAATTTGCCTCATTTAATATGTCAATACAATTAATAGAGGTGGGGATATGAAATTGAGACTTAAAAGAACACAAAAGGAAAAGTTAAAAGAACACAAAAGGAAAAGAATTTTTGTACTACCGGAAAAACTATGCTTCGAGAAGTTGTTAGTAATGTTGTTGACCGTCAGCATCGCTGGAAATGCTTAGCCTCAAAGCACAAAATAAGAGAGGCATGCTTCAAAATTCCTACGGCTTCTCTCTTTTATTAATTGAGTGACTTGAAAGTACATATTAATATCTCCATGCACCAAACGCCAAAAATACTGTTGCTTATTTCTCATTCGATGCTATATATACCCAAAACCCAGTTGCACTATCATCTCATCATCTTCCTTCTAAGTTGCAATTAAATCTTTAATTACCTCAGTTCATCAGCATTATTTAGCTTGATTCTTCAAGTGCAGTGTCCAATTAATGGCTCCTTTTACTACAATCGTATTTCTTGTTTTGTTAACAGTCCCTCTGTGCAGTGCAACTCTTGGAGTGCAATACTATGATCAAACATGCCCTCAGGCTGAAGATATTATCTATCAAACAATTCGCAATGCTTCGATTTATGATCCTAAAGTCCCCGCACGTATTCTCAGGATGTTCTTCCATGATTGTTTCATTAGAGTACTCTCTTTCCCTCTCTATATGTATTTGTACGAGTCATTAGTATTAATTATCACGAATAGATGCATGCAAGAGATGTAAGTTGAAACTGTTTTGTTAATGATTTACAGGGATGTGATGCATCAGTTCTATTGGATTCAACACCAGGAAACAAAGCAGAGAAAGATGGTCCGCCCAACATCTCTCTTGGAGCATTCTACGTGCTCGATGATGCCAAAACTACGCTCGAAAAGGCTTGTCCAACAACTGTTTCTTGTGCCGACATACTTGCCATCGCAGCTAGAGACGTCGTTGCTATGGTAATATTCCATCATTAAATAGTTAATTAATTCTTGTGCACTGGCAGTGTATTGTTTTTTTCTTAACACCAGCAATTGTCTATAAATCTGCTAAATTGGTATCTAAAGTGCAGTAAATAACATGTTACAAATGGTGAAAATATACTAATAGAATGTAAGAAAAAACTTACGCGCTCTCTGTGTATGTAAGTTAAATAAATCAAACGCTTAACTTGCATTCATCATTTCATAAATACTTCATGTTTTAATCAACTTTGTAGTCTGGGGGTCCATACTGGAATGTACTAAAAGGAAGGACAGATGGGAGAGTATCAAGGGCAAATGAGACAGTAAACTTACCAGCTCCATCCTTCAACACTAGCCAACTCGTTCAGAGCTTTGCCAACAGAGGATTAGGAGTGAAAGATTTGGTTGCTCTTTCTGGTGGACACACACTTGGGTTTTCGCACTGCTCTTCATTTGAACCCAGGCTTCATAACTTCAGCTCAGTGCACGACACTGACCCGACCTTGAACGCCGTATTTGCACAGACCTTAAAGCAGAAATGCCCCAAACCAAACAAAGATCGAACTGCAGGGCAATTCTTGGACACAACTTCATCAGTATTCGACAACAACTATTACAAGCAAATTATTACAGGGAAAGGTGTTTTTGCATCAGACCAGAGTTTGTTGAATGACTACAAGACTGGTTGGATTGTTAAATCATTTGCCAATGACCAAGCTTTGTTCTTCAAGGAATTTGCTGCTTCAATGATCAAGCTTGGAAATGTTGGTGTCCTTGAAAAAGGAGAAGTTAGATTCAACTGCAGAGCTATAAACTGAGAAAGCTGCGTTATATTTCCAAAGTTTGTTTGAAAATGAGTGTATTTTGTGTATCCTTGTTTGTCTTTTTTTTTTTTTTTTTTTGCTGGTGAATAATTCTCTAAATTGCGAGGCTTAATGAAATAATAATATCTGTACACTATGTATTAATGCCTTGTAACGTGCAGAGATAGCAGAGGAATAATAACATCATCAAATTCTTACACATGGTCATGATCTATCCTTTAAATTGAAGAATTTAGTGTACACGTACAAATTTCTTTCAATTGTTCTGTCATCAAAATTGAAATATATTTCGTAGATTCAGAGGTAGAGCAGAGTGGAAGCCTTGAGAAATGAATGTATAACAGCAACAAATCCTAGGTTCTTCTGAAGTAACTCAATAGATTAATATGCTCTCTAATTAGCAGTGCCAATCCATAAGAAGCAGCCAACATAAGAGCACTAGGTTCTTGAGTCTCCTAGGGAGTCTTGAGTCATGTCAATGTTGACTCTCATTTGTGTATATGAGGTCACATACTCGTTAGAGAGAAGTTACACGACATTTTGGTAGCTTTTTTCTTCTTTCTAAATCTAGATCGTGCGTTGAGCTTGAAGCCAGTAGTGAATTTCAATTCTTATCGAATTCCCGATGTTCTAAATATGTAAGTGACAAGCATAAGTCTCGGAGTCCAAGCATCGTCACCAACTACTTCCGAAGTAGCCCTTGAGGTGTCAATTACGCCAAAAATGAGATTAAAGAATGAAGTCAGGACTGAAACGAAATAGATGTTGCTGGGAAATAGGCAACGGTGAATTGGAGTTGGTACACAAATACTAACGGCTTACTTGAGAAGGAAACAAAGGAACGATATCCCAGTGTATCATTGATAGCGGTGCTATTGATCACAACTCTGGTATGAGTATCATTTTCTCTTCACTTAATCCATCAACATCATTGGGTTGAAATAGAATCGGACTTTTAAGGTTCTGTGCCGATAGTGTTCTCTCGTCTTTCAAATGGTGAATCACCGAAGCCAAATGCATCTTGAGTATTATTGAAATGGATTGTGCCTCGTGAAAAGACATACCAAAACATGGGAATAAAGAAGGCACATTAAAAAGATAAAGCACTAAGTGGTAATCAGGACATGTTAGCCTACTTTATGGAGGGTACTTAAAGAAATACTCCCTCTGGATAAAAAAAAGTGTCCACTTAGCCATTTGCACATTCCTTAAGAAAATAGTAACTTCTAGAAAAAAATAGGTAATTTGAATAAACTTGCCTAATTAAAAAGGTATTGAGATTTGATCACATAACACTTAATAGGGGGTAAATTTGGAAAAATAAGGTTAACACTTTTTTTATTTGATAAGTGTACACTCTTTTTGACCCAATAAAAAAAGGCTAAGTGGACATTCTTTTTTATTAGGAGGGAGTACAATAATTCGAACTTGAATAAGAGACTTCTAACTTGAATACCTTATTGTATTAAAATTTCTTCGAAGGGTGACGAGGGCTGACAAAGACCTATTTGGTCAAGAAATGCAAGTCAACTAAGTTCGCAGCTTGTAACAATTCGACCTTTAATGTTTTGTATTTACAATTACAAAACATATTTTGAAGCTTTGTTTAAGTTTGCTTAACCATTTAAGAACTGTTGGGATGATTGGGGTTGAGAATCGGCGGCTCAGGATAATTTTGAACATGTCGAGCCTTAAAATGTAGGAACTCAACCCGTGATTTTTTTAGTATTTTCGGCCTAAATTGAATTTTGCGCGTGTACATAAGCTCATAATGCTAGTTAAGACTTGCAAGGATGGCTTCAGAGGTTACCCGAGGGTTTAGAGTAGATTCGGACACATTTACTATTTAACCGCCGTTGCAAAATTTCTGGTGTCTAGTGCCGGCGCCACAACGCTAAAGGAGCGCAATAGCACTAGCGCCTTAGTGCTAAAGGAGTGCAATAGCAGTGAACCAAGAAAAGCAAGAATTTCTGTGATAGCGCCAAAGGATCGCTATAGCGCTGAAGGACACTTCAAGTATAAATTCAAACAGAGTCACCTGCTGACTTAGAATTTGCAATTTTTGAGGGTAGGAGCTTGAGGGATGGATCCAAGGCGTAAGTATGGTGATTATACGTGAATTTCGTGTAATTTCATCCATGAAATCACGAGATTAAAGTGTACCTTACTTAAAAAAAAAGGTCCATTACCCAAAAAAAAAAAAACTGACCACTATCGATTTATATCTTGGAGTTACAGACATAAAATCAACCACCAAAAGCAGCGCACTAGTATCAAAAATGGCGGATGCGGTTGGATAATTGGCGAGAAAAAAATATATGGAAAAACCGACCGTACCTGTCGATTTTCTTAAATTACACAATTATAAAAATACACCATCCAGGGATCGAATCGATGTTTTTACCGTAGAAGGACACTATTCTACCTTTAGACTATTGGTGCTTCTTGATTTAAGACTTTCGTAGCACATTTTTTCATGATAATAACTGATGGACTCGATAAATTTTTTAAAGAAAAAATAAATTATCTATGTTACGTCCCGTATTTTTATACATTGGGACAACCCGGATTAACTATGATAATTTAAGGCCTAGACTATTCCGGGATTTGAAGTCGGGATTTTTGACCATTTGATTTTATTCGGAGACATAAGTTGTATATAAAATTGTGGGCATTGAACACTTAGGAAAAATTGGGACCACAATTCATAAAATTGGAATTAAAAATCTTGCCCAAAAATGGCCTTGTAGCCGTGTGGTCCACAAAAAGGTCCCACACATTGTGTGGCCAATTTTAATTGGTCCAACACATTGTGTGGGCCAAAGGTAATAGAGATATTTTGGGGGCTTAAAAGATGACCCTTAAGTCATCTTTTCTCATTTCCACTTCAACACTAGAGAGAGAGAAAAATCAAGACCTTGGAGAGCAATACTCCCTCCAACCTCACGGCTTGGACCATGGAAATTCAAGTCCAAGTTTTGCCTCTCCAAAATTAATTCTTGGGTACAAACCCACTATATTGAGGTCCCTAAGTAGCTTGGAAGCATTGTTGGAGTGATCAAGTCCTTCATTCAAGAGGTTGCAAACCCTAACCCCTTTGTGGAGTTAAAGAAGAAAGGTGAGAATTCCTCTTGTTTTATGTGTTATAAATGTTGTATGCATATTATAGTATGTTATTATGGATGAAAATCGTGAAATGTAGTATGTTGGAAGTTGGGTCGTGTATGGTGTGTGAAGTTGTGTAAATGGGTGTTGTGACTAAGTGATGAATTAATTCCATTTAGTATGTTGATTGTTGCAAGGTGAAGAAATGAATGAGAATTATCGATATATGTATGTATGTGTGTATTGTAGCCGTGTATAGCCCCAAATGTTTGGCAAAGAATGAATTAAAATCGCTTAGCGTCGTAATGGTTATTGTGATAACTTTTATGTTGGAAATGAGAGTTTAATGTCCCAAAATTGATATGGTAAATGTGCGGACTGATTTGGAGAATTTGGGTGCACTTAATGTAACCTTTATTTATGAGAACCATTAACATATGTATATGTGTAGCGTGGACGAATATGGGTCTTATTATATGCCGAAGATCGTATTTATATCGCTTAACGTCTTAATTGTCGTCATTATGAATTCTAGTTGGAATTGAGCATTTAATGACTCAAGAATGATGTTGAGATTTTGTGGGCTGATTTGGGTCTTATTATGCGTTTGATGTAAGTCGTATATTTGTGAAAATGACATCGATATATTGTGGATTGTGATACAAAACATGACTTGAAAATGAGGAAAGAAAATAGGGGGCTGCTCTCGGCTAAGGGGGCTGTTTTCGGCCAAAAATTTGGAGAAATTGTGGATTGTTAGAAATATTATGTGAATTGTTTAGAATGCCCTAGAATATTGTGGTAAGGATTTGGGTTGATAATTAAATGTGTGAACGATATTGTGGCTTGAAAATAAGCCATTGAATTGAATAATTGGAAAGTTGTTGAATGATGAAAAAGAGAGCTATTAATGTTATTTTGCCTTCCGAATTTATTATTGATGTTGTTAGGTTGGTTATTGTGGTTGTTGTTGTTGATTTTGAGCGAGATAAATTCTCGGGATGGCCTATTTACAGGGGAAATGCTGCCGAATTTTTCGTAGAATTTAATGATTAGTTTGGAATGGATGACTTAAGTGCCCTTAGCTAATGATTGGATATTCGTTGGCATATTTGTAGACCTTGGGGAGCCCGAGGCGTAGATTGGAATTTACTTTAGATTGGCCATCTTGGAGTGCGTACGAGGTATGTAAGGCAACTTCCTTTCTTTTTGGCATGTCTTAGTTTTACATAGGCTAAATTAGAGCCTTAAGGAAATTCCAAATCCGAAATCCGAGCATGTTATGATCCGTATATGTTCTTTGGCACTCTTATGTATGATTTGATGAAATATGAACCCTTATGTCTTTGAAATAATCGTTTTCCGAATTTTGTATAAAAAGGGTTCACTTTAAAGAAGTTCGTAATTTTTGGAATGCCATATCTTTCACAAACATGCTCGGATTACTCTAATATTTTTGTAGAAGTCTATATGACATATGATATGTATGTTTTCCATAGGCTGGCCCGACTCGGGTAAATACCCACCCGTGGGTCCCGCGACTTTCCTTTATGAAATCCGGAGAATCTTTGAAAGAATTTAGTATGACTATTATTTCGATTTTCAAATATGATCATTTTGCTTATGTTTGAATTTATGATAATGATTTTATGCATATGACTACTCACGACTCTATTCGTGCATTCTGTTATTCCTTTCGCCGAGTCCCAGGCCGGTTCTGTTATCGTGCGCGTTTTGATACACTCCGGAGTTATGCTGTGTTTATGGTTCACCGAGCTACTCGCAAAGAGGGTCGGGTTCCACTTATATTTGGTGTTATGCTGTGTATGGCGTTATGCGGTGATGTGATATGTGACGGGGATACGGAGATTTGAAACTTTCTGGTGTTATGCTGTGTTATGGCGCCATCGACGGGCGGGCGACCATATTCTTCTGTACCCTATGCATGACTTACATGTTTGAAACTAAACATTTTGATATGATTGGATTTGCACTTATGTTCGACACTTCTGTTTCTTTTATGTCTCAGGTTTGTTTTCTGTATATTCTGCTTTGCATACTCAGTACATATCTCGTACTGACCCCCCTTTCTTCGGGGGGGGGGGGGGGGGCTGCGTTTCATGCCCGCAGGTACAAATGCGCAGTTTGGTGATCCACCAGTTTAGGACATCCTCCTTTGCTGTTCGGAGTGCTCTTCTCACTTCAGAGCATATGTTTTGGTATACAGTTTCGTTCGTTGTGTATGTATTTGTTCAGGGGTACGGCGGGGCCCTGTCCCGCCATATGATTCGGTTGGTCTGTTTAGAGGTCTGTAGACGTATTTGTGGGTGTGTGTGCCTACTTCTGTTCCGATGTGTTTGTATGATTCTATTCGTTATGGCAGCCTTGTCGGCATGCATTTGTATCTGTGTTTTGGGCCGTTGTGCCATTTGACAGCCTTGTCGGCTTTTGACATATTTGACAGCCTTGTCGGCTTTTTGGACATATTTGATAGCCTTGCCGGCTTTTCGATATATGTATATGCTTATGTTTGTGTCAGATACAGTTGGATACAGTTTGAGACGGCATATAGCAGTTATAGCCATATATGCTATTTGTATGTGATTCGATATGGATAGGTACGTTTGGGTGCCCAACTAGGGCGCCAGTCGCGGCCCACGGGGCTGGGTCGTGACAGAAGTGGTATCAGAGCGGTTTGTCTTTGGGATGTCTACAGACCGTGTCTCGTTGGGTCTTGTTTATCGGTGTGTTGTGCACCACACCTATAAACAGGAGGCTACAAGACATTTAGGGTGTTTTCTTTCTTTGAATCTTAGATCGTGCGATAGAGCCAGCTGTAGGAAATGAATTCCTTTTTGCTAACCTTTAATTTCAGCTGGAGGACGGTGTCGACGTAAGAAAGTGACTGATGATATGGAAAGCTGCATAGTACTCAGGTAAGAAATGGTATGAAAAATGTATGTCGGGGAAGCTATTTGAAGTATGATGGAAATATAAAGTTGAAGATTAAAAAGAAGAGTAAACAGGAAAATGTCACCAGTGCCCGTTTGAGTTAGGCATGTGAGGTAAATCTCGAAATTTCATACTTTTTATTGAAATTGTTAGCCCTGTGTGGCTATGATACGATGTGATATGATGATATATATACGTATATGTGTTGGCCCTGTGAGGCATGGTTGGTATTTCCTGTGTACAGGTTTTGGGATAGTAAGAAATACAGAGGAACCTCTGCCCAAATTTTTCCAGAAATATAAAAAGGAGATCGAGATATAAGTTCTTAGTATGTCTTGAAAATTGATACCGATAGGGTAATCTATTATGTTGGATTAAAGTTAAGAGGTACCCTCCATGCCATTCGTAAGAAGCATTATCCTTGATTGGGAAATTTTATTTCGAGAAGGCATATAAGAGTAGCAAATTCGTAATTTATTTAAACGGACCAGAATATGTTCCAACCACATGTTGCTTCAGAAAAGCTTATGTGAAAGGCAAAAATGTCCAACGATTAAGTTCGGTTCATTTGAAGAGTACTAAATGTATAACAGACAGTTGGGGATTAAATGGTTCGCTTATGACTCAAAAGAAGTATATATATATATATATGTATAAATATGGAGGTAATTATGTGAATTAAGTACTAAAGGATTTCGCGATGTTCGTCGAATTCTAGTGTTCTTTTGCTAGTGGTTGGAAAATGCTGTACAGTATTATTTTGTCAGTCTTCGTCGACTAATTGGAGATGGAATTTGTGGAATAAAAACTTAAAGCTGTGGACTGTTTAAAATTATATATGTATATGCATGAGAAGAAAAATATTGAGGATTTATAGGGGGCGACACGGTGACTATATAGTCCGAAAAGTAAAAGAATTTTCTCTAGATCGGGGTGAGACCCGCTACGAGAACGTTTTGAAAATATGTAAGACCCCGATTTGCCTTAAATTACGGGATAAAGGTTGTGCGGGGAAATTGATGCAATTATACCGACCTTAACGTGTCTAAAAACATTAAGGTTGTAAGGTTAAGCGTGCCAGGGCCAGAGTAATTCTGGGATGGGTGACCCCCTGAGAGATGTACAAAGATTTTCGCAAATATGGATATAAGAGACAAATAGGAAATTTGGAGTAACCTAAAAGAAAATTAAGGTACGTGGAATGATTAGAAACTTTATAAAGGTCGCGTGGGCTGAGACAGATTAGATTAGTGAAAAGGGAGAAAGAGCAACGCAACTCTAGAATTAGAATGAGTTTGAACAGATGATTGAGGACGCTTTGTAAAAGAAATGCTAGTGATATATATATGTATGTATAGGACCCCCATTTATGATTTTGCCGATCGATTGGCGAACCCTAATAGCCAGCGTTGCAATATATGGGAGACATTAACTGAACAAAATTTATGAGACAAAGCGAAGATATGGTACAGATGTCATGAAATAAACTGATATTTATTTTGCTATTGGTTGAGATATTTTATCCATAGGTTCTCAAAATTCATAAAGAAAGACAGAATGACTAAACTTAAATTATTACGAATAGGTCTTTCTAATGATGAATAAGTATGGGCTCATTCGCTCTTAGAAAATGGGATCAACTCCCCCACTGCGTATTGGTACTTATCGGGTATAGAATATGGAAGATTCTAATACGACGATATTTTGGAAGGAAAAGAGAGTAATTGAGTGTAAGATAAGGAGATCAAATGCCAGGAAATTGAAAAGTAAGAAACCTATTTAAGCAGAGCCCCAAAAAGGGTCGACATGCAAAATACGAAATTATTTGCAAAAAACGAACTTAAGTGTAATAGTGCAGGGCAAAGGAAAACCTATGGCATGGAATGATGAATCATGCGAATATTAAGTAATTCGACTATCGAGAAAAACAGAACGACAGATAAGGAACGGGTGTGAAGGAAGGATATAATCATTAAAGGGTAAATTGCTACATTAATTACATTATGTGAGTGCCAGCTATCAGATAAGATTTTGTACTGTATGATTGAGAGTTTCGTCACTTCGTGATTTTGTTAAGATCTCGTACGAAGATAATCAAGTTATAAATTATAAAGGAAAAGCATGGATACGGTATAAGCACAACCCCAAAAGAGGGGGAGCGGATGAAAGTGAAGTAAAGTAAGTAGAAATAGAAACAATTAACACACAGAAGATTGAGGCGATAAAAAAAAAAGTTGGCTTAGGTCTTCGACGTAGACCGAGATACACAGTTTTCGGGGATTAGCCAGGTATTACAGAAAAATTTGTGAAGGACTTTGCTTCTTCTACGGCACTATCAACGAAGCTAACTCAGAAGGCCGTGGAATTTCAGTGAACCGGTACTTGTGAATGCAGTTTCCAGGTACGGGAGGAAAAATTAATTTCAGCTCCAGTTCTGGCTCTTCCCGCGAGGCCAATCGGGTATGTTACTTATTATGATGCTTTTGGTATTGGGATAGGTTATGAATTAGTGCCGCATAGTCAAGTTGTAACCTATGTTCCCCAACAGCTCAGACCGCACAAAAGGAATCATCCCACTCATGATAAAAAATTTGCTGCGGTGACTCGTGCTTCAAAGATATGGCGGCATTATTTATAAAGGGCCCACGTTGATATTTATACGGGCCATAGGAGCCCCGGTACACTTTAGGCAGAAAGGAGCTAATTTTGCGGCAGAGAGGGTGACTTGAATTATTGAAAGATTATAATATCGATATCCTGTATCATCCTGAGAAAGCCAATGTGGTAACCAACACACTTAGCCGCAAGTCCATAGGCATTTTGACTGATGTACAGTCTGATCGGGAAGGATTGGTTCGTGAAATTCGTCAATTAGCTAACTTTGGAGTCCGTTTGGTTGATTCTGGAAATATTAGGGATGCTGTCTGAGAAGTTGCGGACTAATCGATTATGGAAGAGGTAAAACAGCGCCAATTTGATAGCCCTATGTTGGTACAATACAGAGATACAACCCTTGATAAGGAAAAGACCCAGTTCGAGGTTTCACCTGATGGGTATCGTTATATAGAGGCAGGTTATGTGCGCCTGGCGTTGCAGGGCTGCGATGGCCAATTATGGGCGAAACACAAAATGTTCGACATTCTGTTCATTCTGAATCCACCAAAAATGTATCATGATCTTAAATATTTATGCTGATGGGATGGTATGAAAAAGGAACACTGCAAAGTTCGTTGGCCAATGCCCAAATTGTCAGTAAGTCAAGATCGAGTATCAAAGGCCCGACAGATTGCTACAGGAACTAGAAATTTCAGTTTGGAAACGAGAAACGATTCGCATGAACTTCATTATAGGCTTACCGCGCACTCAACGCGGATACGATTCTATTCGGAGTATTGTTGATAGATTAGCGAAATCAGCCCATTTCCTTCCAGCCAGGACTACTTTTTCGGCTGAGGGTTATGACAGAGTGTATATTAATGAGATAATAAGACTGCACGGGATCCCTATATCTATTATAATCGACTGAGGTGCTCAGTTTACGGCTAACTTCTGAAGATCGTCCCAGGAAGGACTGGAGACTCAGATGAGTCGTAGCACAATATTTCATCCTCAATCCGACGGACAGGCCGAGGGTGCTATTCAGACACCGAAAGATATGCTATGGGCCTGTGTTATTGATTTCAGAGGTTGTTGGGGCGATCATTGTCGCTAATTGGATTTGTTATTAATAAAAATCGTTATCACTCCAGTATTCAGATGACGCCATATGAGGCTTTGTATTGTAGGAAATGCAGATCTCCGATTGGTTGGTTTGACGTGGGTGAGATTCAGTTAATTGGTCCAGATATGATCCAGTAAGCAGTCGATAAAGTGAAACTGATTCGAGAGTGACTATTAGCGGCCCCGAGTTGACAGAAACCTTATGCTGATAAACGGCGTCGACCGTTAGAGTTCCAGATTGGCGATTGGGTGTTTCTGAAAGTGTCACCTATGAAAGGCGTTATGAGATTGGGCCTTATCTGATTATTCGTAAAATAGGCAAAGTGGCCTATGAATTGGATCTGCCAGCTGATTTGGGAGCGGTTCACCCGTTATTCCATGTTTCTATGCTTCGTAAATGTATGGGTGACCCTTCCAAAATCTTTCCTTCAGATGATATACAGGTCACAGAGGAGCTATCTTATGAAGGGCAACATATAGCCATATTGGATCGTCAGGTAAGAAAGTTGCAGAATAAAGATGCAGCTTCTGTTAAAGTACTGTGGCGGAATAATAACCGCGAGGAATTAACCTAGGAGGCTGAGGAGCAGATGATGAAAAAAATATCCTCACCTATTTTCGGCACCTTCAGGTAGTCCAAATTCCTTGTATGGCTATGTTGATTTATGAATGATTTGTATTGTTGACACCTAATTTTGGCTCGACGTGCTTAAAATTAACGTTTTGGGGGGCCCTGATTCGGTAAAGAGCACGAAATACATTTTTTACATATTTTTACATTTTTTGACAATTTATTGATGATTATCCTTATTTTAGGAAAATTTTCAATTTATTGTCATTTTACAAGAATCATTATTTTGCACATGTACAGCGTAATATGACCATTTTTTTTGTGCAATTAATTGTTTCTTAATTTTATAGCAATACATTTTTTTTATTCTATACATTACTATTTATATTTTTATACTTACATTATTATTTATACATGTATTAATTAATTATATTTTAGTACAGTCTGACAGTGTAGAGAAAATCGGAGTAATTAATTTTTTAAACGCAGAGTAAAATCCGATCAAGTCAAGGTTTCATATTTTTTTTTTAAAAGGATTAAAGTAAGCATTTAGGAGGCAAAAGAATATGAAATAATAATGGGACGTTTTGTGTGGTGGTGGGTTTGATAATGAATAATGATCATGAATTCTTGAATCATCAACTATGATGCACGCCGGCAGCTTTTCTCACGCCTACTCCCACTCACATATACTTAATCTTCTCCCTCTTTTCTATGTGTATAAAAAATAATAAAAAGCTAATCTCCTAAGCTCTTTCTTGGTCTTGACTTTTTGTATTTATGATATTATTATACATAGCATAGCACTATCTATCTCTTTTGTCAGACAATTTCTATATCCCCAACCAACTTTTCTTTCACACGTCTTCTTCTTCTTACTCATTTTTTTCACTTTATTGGACCCAAAAGAAGAAGAGCATAACTGGTGTTTTCTCTCTTTCTTTCCCTAAATCTCTAGCTAGTAATATTGTCTTCAATCTTTTTTCAACTTCTACCAATTCAAGAACATGGGTTTCCAAAACCCCACAGTTTTGCTACCTCTTTTACTTTCGTTTACCCTTCCTTTCTTCCTCCATATTCATTTTTTTTCTCTCTTTCATCATGAATGGAGCAGCCACCACGCCACCAAACCACAAACCCGCTGCCCCATCACTTCATCTTCCCCTTTCTCCATTAACGTCGACCACCATGCCCACTGCCCGCTCCGACGAACTCCATTAACACCGACGAGCAGTCCGTTTGTCCCCTTTCCATTGTTCTCCAAGCTTCAACAACAATAGCAATCCTAACCCCTTCGTCCTTTCCTGTCACTGCCTACCCGGCGCCGTTGAACAGCCATCAATGGCGGGGAGGAGCAGCCAGCAACAATACTGTCTTCCTCCATGAAGCTCATGCCAACGATAACACGACGTCACCCCCGCTTCTTCTCCCCCTTCGTTCTCCTCCTCTCTCCACTGCCAGCTTCCTCCAAGCCGACCCCGACGAACTCCCAACGTCGGAGCTCCACCAACGATATGTTATTTTGGTAACTGGTCGGAACTACTCCGTTGTCTTTATTTTTTTTGATTTTTTTCTATCACTATTATTCTATTTTTTAGTTGATAATTCTGCTTTTGCTAATGTTCCCAATTGTTGGCTGTTTACTGTGAAAATTTGCTGCTAGCAGCTTCACTTATATTGTTTGCGTTATTTTATTACTTTTTGGACTACTTTACATAATCTTTTAAATTACAATAAATGTTGGATTTTGTTCCTGGAAATATGCTTTTGGTGGTCAATTGTATAATTATATTTTATTCGTATGCATTTGGATTTATTTGGGTGAATATTAGATCCATGGCCGATGAAGAAATTTCCGTCGATTTCCAAGGCCTTCCATGTACAAAGACGGGTTTTTTTTATTTTAAGTTTATTCATTATTTCTTTAATTCATCCGATAGTTATTTATTTTCTTACTAACATTTTTATTAAGTCTCATGCAGGTATCCGGAGTTACTTTTTTGAAGATGACACTCAAAAGAAGTTCAAATAGCTTTCTTAAATTCTCTGTTTATATATATATATATATATTTTTTTTTTTTTACATTATTAAATTATACAAGCATAAAATATAGTGAAACTTTACTTTTTAGGGTGATGGTATTTATTTATGATCTGCTTAGGTGATTTAAATTTTATGTGTTTTAGACAAATTAATATTAGGCAGTTATTATTTTTGTAGCTAATATTCTTATAGTTATCATGTTTTTGCTAGATTTTTAATTCAATAGCTTAGCACACTTAAGTGAATAAATAGGGTGATTTGCCTCAATATTTAGGCTTTATAATATACTTTCATAATTAATTGATTAGGCATACATACTTAGCTAGTTAAATTAGTTAACTCGCTTCGAGTGCAAAATAATTTCATGCCCATTTTTTTTATACCTTTGTCACATACCCAAGCTTCTAAGTTGCACATAACTTTTTTTAAAAAAAATTATTATAACACATATGTATAAAATATGTATTGCATGATTATTTATGTGAATATTCATATTATTCTTTAGTCTAAATTCTATTAATTTTTGTAAATAATAAAGTCCTTTTACACATCCCTCGTATAGTTAAATTGGTCCAGCCGGGAACCACATTTGTGGATTCTGAAGGATGCCTAACACCTTCCCTTCGGAATAATTTGAACCCTTACCTAGAATCTCACTTATTTTCGTAGATCATGTTAAGCTGCATATATTAATAATTTATAGGTACCCTAGTATACCTTAAATGCTAGGTGGCGACTCTGTACATAATTAATTATTTCAGAGCTCCATAAGTCGTGCTTTGTTTAGCCTCGGTTAAAATGGGGTGCAACATGTATGTGATGGCTATAAAAGAAACTCCCCCGAATTTGAGTAAGATCCGTAGCATTAATCCAACATTCGAGGACGAATGTTCTTAAGGGGGGGAGGATGTTACGTCCCGTATTTTTATACATTGGGACAACCCGGATTAACTATGATAATTTAAGGCCTAGACTATTCCGGGATTTGAAGTCGGGATTTTTGACCATTTGATTTTATTCGGAGACATAAGTTGTATATAAAATTGTGGGCATTGAACACTTAGGAAAAATTGGGACCACAATTCATAAAATTGGAATTAAAAATCTTGCCCAAAAATGGCCTTGTAGCCGTGTGGTCCACGAAAAGGTCCCACACATTGTGTGGCCAATTTTAATTGGTCCAACACATTGTGTGGGCCAAAGGTAATAGAGATATTTTGGGGGCTTAAAAGATGACCCTTAAGTCATCTTTTCTCATTTCCACTTCAACACTAGAGAGAGAAAAATCAAGACCTTGGAGAGCAATACTCCCTCCAACCTCACGGCTTGGACCATGGAAATTCAAGTCCAAGTTTTGCCTCTCCAAAATTAATTCTTGGGTACAAACCCACTATATTGAGGTCCCTAAGTAGCTTGGAAGCATTGTTGGAGTGATCAAGTCCTTCATTCAAGAGGTTGCAAACCCTAACCCCTTTGTGGAGTTGAAGAAGAAAGGTGAGAATTCCTCTTGTTTTATGTGTTATAAATGTTGTATGCATATTATAGTATGTTATTATGGATGAAAATCGTGAAATTTAGTATGTTGGAAGTTGGGTCGTGTATGGTGTGTGAAGTTGTGTAAATGGGTGTTGTGACTAAGTGATGAATTAATTCCATTTAGTATGTTGATTGTTGCAAGGTGAAGAAATGAATGAGAATTATCGATATATGTATGTATGTGTGTATTGTAGCCGTGTATAGCCCCAAATGTTTGGCAAAGAATGAATTAAAATCGCTTTGAAAATGACATCGATATATTGTGGATTGTGATACAAAACATGACTTGAAAATGAGGAAAGAAAATAGGGGGCTGCTCTCGGCTAAGGGGGCTGTTTTCGGCCAAAAATTTGGAGAAATTGTGGATTGTTAGAAATATTATGTGAATTGTTTAGAATGCCCTTGAATATTGTGGTAAGGATTTGGGTTGATAATTAAATGTGTGAACGATATTGTGGCTTGAAAGTAAGCCATTGAATTGAATAATTGGAAAGTTGTTGAATGATGAAAAAGAGAGCTATTAATGTTATTTTGCCTTCCGAATTTATTATTGATGTTGTTAGGTTGGTTATTGTGGTTGTTGTTGTTGATTTTGAGCGAGATAAATTCTCGGGATGGCCTATTTACAAGGGAAATGCTACCGAATTTTCCGTAGAATTTAATGATTAGTTTGGAATGGATGGCTTAAGTGCCCTTAGCTAATGATTGGATATTTGTTGGCATATTTGTAGACCTTGGGGAGCCCGTGGCGTAGATTGGAATGTACTTTAGATTGACCATCTTGGAGTGCGTACGAGGTATGTAAGGCAACTTCCTTTCTTTTTGGCATGTCTTAGTTTTACATAGGCTAAATTAGAGCCTTAAGGAAATTCCAAATCCGAAATCCGAGCATGTTATGATCCGTATATGTTCTTTGGCACTCTTATGTATGATTTGATGAAATATGAACCCTTATGTCTTTGAAATAATCGTTTTCCGAATTTTGCATAAAAAGGGTTCACTTTAAAGAAGTTCGTAATTTTTGGAATGCCATATCTTTCACAAACATGCTCGGATTACTCTAATATTTTTGTAGAAGTCTATATGACATATGATATGTATGTTTTCCATAGGCTGGCCCGACTCGGGTAAATACCCTCCCGTGGGTCCCGTGACTTTCCTTTATGAAATCCGGAGAATCTTTGAAAGAATTTAGTATGACTATTATTTCGATTTTCAAATATGATCATTTTGCTTATGTTTGAATTTATGATAATGATTTTATGCATATGACTACTCACGACTCTATTCGTGCATTCTGTTATTCCTTTCGCCGAGTCCCGGGCCGGTTCTGTTATCATGCGCGTTTTGATACACTCCGGAGTTATGCTGTGTTTATGGTTCACCGAGCTACTCGCAAAAGAGGGTCGGGTTCCACTTATATTTGGTGTTATGCTGTGTATGGCGTTATGCGGTGATGTGATATGTGACGGGGATACGGAGATTTGAAACTTTCTGGTGTTATGCTGTGTTATGGCGCCATCGACGGGCGGGCGACCATATTCTTCTGTACCCTATGCATGACTTACATGTTTGAAACTAAACATTTTGATATGATTGGATTTGCACTTATGTTCGGCACTTCTGTTTCTTTTATGTCTCAGGTTTGTTTTCTGTATATTCTGCTTTGCATACTCAGTACATATCTCGTACTGACCCCCCTTTCTTCGGGAGGGGGGGGGGGTGCGTTTCATGCCCGCAGGTACAGATGCGCAGTTTGGTGATCCACCAGTTTAGGACATCCTCCTTTGCTGTTCGGAGTGCTCTTCTCACTTCAAAGCATATGTTTTGGTATACAGTTTCGTTCGTTGTGTATGTATTTGTTCAGGGGTACGGCGGGGCCCTGTCCCGCCATATGATTCGGTTGGTCTGTTTAGAGGACTGTAGACGTATTTGTGGGTGTGTGTGCCTACTTCTGTTCCGATGTGTTTGTATGATTCTATTCGTTATGGCAGCCTTGTCGTCGTGCATTTGTATCTGTGTTTTGGGCCGTTGTGCCATTTGACAGCCTTGTCGGCTTTTGACATATTTGACAGCCTTGTCGGCTTTTTGGACATATTTGATAGCCTTGCCGGCTTTTCGATATATGTATATGCTTATGTTTGTGTCAGATACAGTTGGATACAGTTTGAGACGGCATATAACAGTTATAGCCATATATGCTATTTGTATGTGATTCGATATGGATAGGTACGTTTGGGTGCCCAACTAGGGCGCCAGTCGCGGCCCACGGGGCTGGGTCGTGACAATCTACTGTTTTGGTTAGTAATTTGGTCGGTTTTTTCAAATGAGTTGATCGAAGATTTGACCGAAAGATCGATCGACTAGGTTGGTTTTTATCAATTTTTTTTAAATAATAAACTAGTTGTATCGTACGGTTTGTCAAAAAAAAATCTAGCAAAAATGACAGATCGAGTCGGTCAGTTTTTTTTATTTCCCAATTTATATGCTAAAAAAATTGACCAAGTCGATCAATTTTTTATTTTTTTTTATTTTGGCGCTTAAAAATGGACCTAATCAGACAGTTTTTCTGTTTCCTATTATACCTTTGGGATTTAACAAGGGACTTTGTTCTGTAATCAGGATTTACCTACAGCCGTTGTCGGTATAGGGTGCGTAGGTAATTTGAGCCTCAATAAAAGTAGCAGACGTAGTCTCCCGGAAAATACCGATGGAGCCCCTCGGTCACCCATCGGTTTTTTCATCTGATAAAATACTCAAGGAAATTCAGATATATCGATGGACTCTCTTGGTACATTTAAAAATCATATGATATTGATATATTATTTACCAATAGACGTTCATTGGTTTGTTAAAGTTAATAAATATTAAAAAAAAATACCAATAATGTCTCAGTAAATATAAATATTCAAAAATTATATTATCCAACATACTAAGAGACTTCATTAGTGCGTTAAATAAAAAATAATTATACTGGAAACTTCCAACAGAGTTATACTGAAAATATGTGTTTGATAAATTTTTCGAGAGATCCCTTGGTAAGTCCCTTGATATTATTTCAGGTATTATTTCGAAACGTAATGCCTATTTTTTTACTGCATCAACTGTCAAGCGGAAGATGTATGTCAATAGAGGCTTTAAAGAAGCAACAACACAACCAACAATAGCACTAATTCAACCACAAATATCATATATTATACTAATTCAACCGTAAAAAATTCAAATATCAAAATTAACCTATTAAACTAAAACATCATATGAATCCAACCAAACTTCAAGTCACTCAAACAAACATCAAAAGCATCCCAATAAACTTCAAAATACTTCAAAAGAAAATAATCCACAACTAAAATGACCATTGACACCAATACTCCTCTCTATCCTCCTCATTCTCTGCATCTTGTCTATCATCATGATCGGGGGTTGAAGGAGGATTAATTTATTCACTGAAATTCTGAGTTCTTTGATGTCATCTGATTGACGGTGCACCTCTGACTCAAGCGTTAATCGTAAATCGCTCCTCCTTCATCTTTTTTGCTCGTTCTGTCACATAATTCCTAAGAAGCTACTGAAGCTACCATTGCATCTCGTCAAGTATCAAGTTGCCCATTTGGTACGGTTGCAGGCCTCCCTATTACTTGCAATCCACACTGGAGGCGATGGAGGTTCTGCTAGGAGCAAAGCTCCTATGCTCACTACAAAAAGGATGCTAATTATTTTTTAGAGACAAAAATCGACAGACTCTGTCGATCAACTATTCCTTTCAAGTAGTGGATTGTCACTACCGAAAAATCAACAAAATTTATTTTTAATATTTTAAAAATAAACCGAAAGAAGTTTCGACGGTTTTTTTTTTTTTTTAATTAAATCGAAACTATAAATTTTTTGTATAATTTTTTTTTAAAGAAACCTATGAAAATTCACCGATTTTTTTTTCCTAAGCAAACTGACGGAATTTGTCAAGTAATTTTGCTAAAAAATACAGTTGAAGAGTATAGATAATTAAAAATAGCGGAAGCTTAGACTAATGAGCAATAGTGGTCTAGGGGTAGAGTAGCTCTATGCCATTATAAAGACTTGGTGGTTCAATTATCAGCTGGGGCATTTCAAAGTGTTGTGAGGAAAAAACCGAGGTCGATTTATCAAACCGAGATGATCATTTTTGAGAGACTTATGCCCATCCGTAGTTTAATTTGTCCAAAATTCTCATTTACCGACGGATCCTTTGATTTTCTCCCTCGGAAAAACACGTATTTAGTAGTGGCTCCCTCCTTATACACCCTGCCAACTGCGTCCAACCAAAAGGGGAGAGTTTCTTTATTTAATGGCATGATTGAATGGTCTTGATCATCGGTCGGCTGAGTTACGTTCTCATTATGTCCATTTTCCATCTACATTATACAAATAACAATGAGTGCAACTTGAATAATTAACAGACGCTGCAACTTTAATTTAACTAACTTTAATTATTAACAAATTATACAACATAAGCGAAGCTCTAAAGAGAGTTTAAGTTATTAAACTATTGAACTATCGGATGTCCCAGAAGTGACAAATTTTATTATAAAGAAGAAAAGAAAACTTTCCTATTTGATCATATAACTAAAAGTATCTTCGAGTTCAAAAAAGGCCTGGACCAATAGGTTACACAAAAAAGGCCTGGACCAATAGGTTACATTTAATGGAAAAAATCGTATTTTTTCATATGAATTTCAACTTAAGTTGTTAGTATATTGATTTTTAACATGTTTGTCGTATTTTGGTTTTTTTTTTTTGATTTTCCACATGACGTCCAATGCTAGCATTGAGGATCCGACTAATTTGAATTCGCGAAGTATAAGACCCATTTTAGAGGGAAACACTCCTTGATAAGATTTTTTCATACCAAATTTAAACCCGAGATCTTTGGTTAAAGGTGGAAAGATCCTCGCCAATCCCTCTCACTAAAACCTCTGTTGGTAACTGTGGATTCAAGTTGATACGCTGGTAAAGCAAAAAAGCAGCTGAAAGAAAAACATAAGAAAAAAAGAGAATATTGGTTATTTTCTTTCTTTTATAAAGTGATAAACAAAAAGGTTTCAATCACACACTTTGATATTAAAAGGTAGTAATAAAGGAAGTTTGTCTTAGTGGAAAAGTGCTTAATAATTCGGCATTATTACTAACAGTTTCTTATCACTTTGATTTTCAAAGCATTAGTTGTAAATTAGCATGTTCTTCCCAGAAGTTTACTTTTTTCGCATTTATATTTTTAGATATAAAATAACAAATATTTAATCGGATTGCATTCACAAGCAAATGGTTATAATGACATAATGTATATCATTATCAAGTCTAATGGCATTTTTTATTTTTTTAAATTGAAATAGAAAAAACTATAATTGATGGATTCTGCTCATAATCATATTGACAAAATCCAACCGTTTCTATTGTTTTTTAAATATAAAATAATTATATATTAAATATGTAGTTTTATTAATTTTAATTTAGCAACAGATATTCCTCAGTATTATAAAAAAAACCCAAAATAATTATATCTACTTACCGAAAGAACACATTGGTACATTCTTTTTTAAAATTTTCATTTATTTTTTGTTAATTCACCGATGGTGAATATCAGTAATGGAAAAAGAAAAATTCATAATATTATATTTGTATTACGTAGAGACGCTATCAGAAGTTTTATTTTATTTTTTATTATGTACCGGGAGGCCCTCTTGGTATAGCCAATTAAACTTTGGCTTAAAAGTCGCTTAATTTACCGAAAGACGTCCCTCAGTATCTTTTAAACAAATGAAAATTAAAATATTTGACATTTTTAAGAGACGCTATAGCAAAGTCTGTGGCAATAACGGCACAAAATTTATCTATGATAACCTTAGTCGGTGAAAGGCTATTTTTAATAGTATGTTGGTTTAATTTGGCTTTGGGATTACCATGTGTGATCTCTACTCTTTACTCTCTCATTTGACCTTGAACTGACTTTTTCCCGATCTTTGTTAGCATACATTTGACTTGCGAGGACGGATGGTACGATTTTTGAGGCCATCGAATGAGTATTAGATAGATTTTTGTGAAAATAAGCCTTAAAGTAAAAAATGTTTGACTCAAAGTTGACTTTTGGTTAAACGGAACTTTTTCGAAAATTCGTCGATTTTGAGAGGTCTGGATGGTCATTTGTAATTTGCAAGTATGTTCGGTTCGGTTCGGTTCTCAATGCGCTCGGATGCGTTTTGGGACTTGGGTTGGAAATTTGGTTTTAGGCTATTGGGGGGTTGAGTTGGTCAACAAGACCTCTATTGGGAATTTTGAGGCCACGAGTGCGTTGGTGGCATGTTTTTATGTACGTCTACATATCCTAGTTTTTGTGTGTGGGGCCTCAGGTGATAGTCGGATTTCTGGTTGAGACTTGTGGAAGTTGGGAAATTTCTGGTGTCTGGTGTACCGTATGGCGACACTAGAACCATGGCAGCGGTACAACCATAGCGGTGGGCCTGCCGCTATAGCGGTGTAGTATATTTGGGGGTGACCGCCGTAGCAGTTACGTTACCACTGCAGCGGGCCGTCGTAGCGGTCTCGCAACCCCTGCAACGGGTGACGAGGTAGTCTAATATTTAATGAGATGATAAAATCCTTAAGTGCCTCATTCATTTCCATTCAGTTCTAAGCTTCTAGGAGGACATTTCAAGAGACTTTGGGGTGATTCTTTATTGTGGTAAGTCCATCTATCCTCATTCTTCATTTATGATTTATAATCCACCTTAGAAACTCCCTAATTTATGCTAGAGTTTTCCAATAACATGAGTATTAAAGAGGGTTTTGGGTTTCTTTCTTGAATGAGTTTTTGGTTATTAAACCTTGATTTATGGATGGATTAAGCTTTATTAAGTATGGAATTGATGGGTAGTCGCTATATAAACATGAATCTACCATTATTAGTGACCAATTTACGGAATTGGAAGTTAGGGTTTATACCCAAATTTGGGGGTTTCACCTAGAATCCGAATTGGCCTAATCCATGAGTTAATCTAGCCATTGTTTGATGGGAATTGATCACCTAGAGTATGAATTTCATATTTAGCCTTCGAACTGACCATTTTACCCTTAAGGGTTCGTTTTCCCCATTGCATGAGTTAGGATTTGGGACTTGAATAGAAGTAAGGCTTATGGTGTTGTCCTTCTTGATTCTAATACCGTATTCGGATATGACTAGACTTCTATTACTTTGAGGCAAAAAGGAAGGGCAAGGCTTAAGTTTGACGGTTCAAGATTGTTGTTCGGCTTTCTAGGTAGGTTATGGCTTACCTTATGGTTAGACTTCGGTTAGTAAAGCATATGTAGAGTTAGTGATTGTCGGAGACAACATGTACGCCCTCAGGTGTGGAGTTGGGATGGAATTCTACTAGGTTGGTTACTGATTGATTGTAGCTTGTCGCCTTGTTATGTTCTATTTGTATTGTGGCTTTATGTGTTCGGGCTTGTGGCCTGTTAGAAACTCTAGGGATCATGCTTAACATTTCATATATGATTTGGAGGATTCTATGTATCATGGGAGACTAGTTGGATGTAAATTTGACTTATGACTTACTGTTGATGATGACTTTATGCATGATATGCGTCTTCATTTCATATGTTATTGATATTGAACCATAACTTGGTACAGAGGATGTTAAAAGAGAATGAAACATTGAATGACTCTAGATTGGATGCTTAGTGGTTGACCTTATGAGTTGGAGACTGTATTTTATCATATGTTGATGTCGTTGGAAGGGTAAGGAAAGATATGATATTGTTGATGTTGTTGATGTTGTTGTTGTGATAAGTGTCCCTGTGTGGCACGACTGAAATGAATATGTTGCATTCGATATTTTCATTGCATACCATACATTTTCATATCCATGCTATATCATCGTGATCTTGATACTGGTGTGATGGTATTAAACAAGAAGGGAAGTGATTATGATTCTTATGACATTATTATATCGTGGAGCCATCTCTATACTGTGTGATACGGAGTGGCTAGCGGGGAGTTCGGTGGAGGAGTCATTTTAGGCTGTGTGACACAGAATGACGGTACATGGACTTAGCGGTGTCCCGTAAGTATGACTGTCGGACGGTTGACATCTTCTCCCCGGAGTATGTGTGTATCAGGATGGATGAATCATTCTATGCTGTGTGATACGGAATGATGGTACTTAGCGATTCCCTATGGGTCATGACTGTCGGATAGCGGACATCGTCCTCCCAGAGCATGTGTGTATCGTTGCATATCATTGTATCCATATTTCATCCACTCATACCCTTGATTTCTGGTTGTGATTATTATTTGTACTGTGTGGTGTTCGTGAATATTGATTACCTGTTTGGTTCCTGATTTGAGTTTAGATGCTTCACTATAGGCTTTATCTGGATATAACTCACTGAGGGCTTCTTGGATATTTCGATACTTGAACTGTTATTATTGGATATGTGTTTATGCCTTATATCTGATTGCGAGCAGGTCTATTCTACAGTCTCTTTCCTTATATATGTTCACTATATGTTGTTGGCCTATGATGTTTACTCAGTACGTGTTTTTTGTAATGACGTTACCTTGCAACACTTCTTTTCGAGGTGTAGAGTTTGAGATAGGTTCCGCTCCTACATCTCGAGGCTGAGTTCCGAGGCCTAGCTTGCGAGTTTCTAGGGTAATCATCTGAATAGTCACTGCCCGGAGGCTCATCTATCCTATCTTTATATTCCATCATTCAGATAGCTTTTTATTTGACTTTCAGACTTGTGTATTAGACATTCTTGTAGCTGATCTTATACAAGTCAGACCAGTTCTTTGGGGATTGTAATGTCTTCCGCACTTATTCATTTTTAAATGATATTGAGATTTATTGTTATTTATATTGTTGTTCCGCATTTCTAGTTGTATGCTAGTTAAGGAAAGGGTTCACCTACCGAGATGGAAAATGGTATGTGTCCACACGACTTAGTAAAATTGGATCGTGACATGTAAATAGTCTGAATTTCTTGCTTAGGTGTAGCCAAATCCGCCCCTGATTCCTAGACGTCAGTAATAGCTTTCAGCTTGTGATGAACTATTTATATACGTACGGAAAAAAAAACTAATTTTATTACGGAAAAGGCTCAAATATGTCATCCAACTATTAGAAATGACTCATTTATGCCACTCGTCAATAGTTTGGCTTATTTATCCCATCAAACTATAGGAAATGACTCATTTATGCCACTCATCAATAGTTCGACTCATTTATGCCATCGCCTGTTATCAAAATGACTTATCCATGGCATATTTCATCAAAGCTGGTTTTACAATACCATATATGACACGTGGCATCCAACTAGATTATGATTGTGGGTGGGTAAGGTGTATGGGCCGGATTTTTTTATTAATTTAGTATTTAAAATTGGGCTGGTTTAATTAAACGACGTAGACTTCTAATTGGAGGCCACGTGTCATATCTGGTATTATAAAACCGGCGTTAATGAAAAATGGCATGGATGAGTCATTTTGGTAATGGGCGATGACATAAATAAGTCAAACAATTGATGAGCGGCATAAATGAGTCATTTCCTATAGTTTGATGACATAAATGAGTCATTTCCTATAGTTTGATGGCATAAATGAGCCAAACTATTGACGAGTGACATAAATGAGTCATTTTCGATAGTTGAATGACATATTTGAGCCTTTTCCGATTTTATTACATTTCATATATACTTATTCTAAACTCCTTAAATCTATATTCTAAATTTGCTTCTAAACAGTGGTCTTCACCATGGAGTTATTATGTATGTGGAACATATTGCAAGTCACGTCTTTAACAAGCGTGCAACTTCCGACTAGGGGTACATGGACCGAGTTGGTTCAGATTTTTTAAATATTAAACCAAATCAATTGCGTCGGGTTTTTAAATTTATACACCAAACCAAATTAATAAAATTCAGGTTTTTTAACCTCGGGTTTTCTTGGATTTTCGGGGTTTTTTTTTTCCGGAATAGTCCTGTACAAAACATATAACTTTTACTTCAAATATTTCTTTAGTCTTAGTAAGATACAATTATATAATTAAAGTGTTTCATAAGAAAATAACACAAAATGTGAGAAGAGTGATGACATTGTATTAAAACATTCAACAAAAGATAATAAAATCGGTTAAAATAAATATTGGTAATTAATAAGCCATAAAGAAAATGATCATAATCTAAAAATACTAAGTCATGCTAAAATAAGTACGGCTAATAAGTATTAATTACAAGACAAGAAAAAAACTTAAGTTATGTATTTTCACTCTCTAAACTAATTATGCAAAACTAAAGAATAGATATCCAAAATTATTGTCATTCCTAGTGGTAAATTGAATTTCTTTTGTTAGTATTAGTGTTGAGTTGGTTTTGATTTGAACTTTATATGAGTTATTAACATCAATAGGATATAAAACTTATTGACATTCAAAATTCTAAGTTCAAGCTTGAATAATATGATAATAGATAAAAAAAACTACGAAAATTTAACAAATATTTATAAATTACATTACAAATAAATATTTTAAAAATTGAATAATGTAATGTCGGGTTGATTTGACTTTTTTAAGCTAAAACCAAACCAATTATGGTCGGATTTTTTTTTTCAACAGTCATACCAAACTACTAGTCGGTTTTTTTCTTCCGATTTGTCTCAATAAATCGGTTTGATGCGGTTTGTCGATTTACTTTGTACACCCCTACTTCCAGCGCATCATTAATATTTTGCTCGTTTAATGTGTCAATACAATTAGAGATGGGGATGGGAAATTGAGAGTTAAGAACACAAAAATAAAAGAAATATGAACTACTGAACTAAAAAAGCTATTCTTCGAGAGAAGTTGTTAGTAATGCTGTTGATCGTAAGCATCGCTGGAAATGCCTACTCTCAAAGCACAAAGTAAGAGAGGCATGCTTCAAAATTCCTAAATCTTCCCTTTTTTATTAATGGGATAAGACACTATTACCCCCTTGAAATTTGGCCGCAGTTGCTACGATACACCTTACTCCGCGGTTGCTAAGACAAACCTTATTTTTCCAGGGGTCCTATTACCCCTTGAACTTTTTTAAAACAGAATAGTTACCACCCTGAAACTAGATATCTATTCTCTTATGGGGGAGTGACATATACTCTCCTTGCCACATGTATATTTATTTTTTTTCTATTTTTTTTTTAAAATTCTTTTCACTTACGTGGCAATTTTTTAAAAAAAATTCAAAAACTGAATTTTCTTTTAAAAAAAATGAAAAATAGATATTTAAAAAAAATCAAAAAAATTGATTTTTTTTTTAAAACCGTTTCTTAAAAAAACAAAACAAAAAACAAAAAAAATCTGAAAACATGGATTTTGTTTTTTAAATATGGAAAAAATAGATTTCTTTAAAATATGGAAAACTGGTTTTTTTTTTTTTTTTTTGAAAAATGTCTTAGAAAATCTATATTTTCATGATTTCATTTTTTTCAGGACACTTTGATTTTTCAAATAAAATCTGGATTATTTTTAAAAAAAATATGGAAAAAGTTGTTTTCTTGTCAAAATGTGAAAAAACTAATTATTTTTTTAAAATGTGGAAAACCCGTTTTTTAAATGAAACCTAGAAAACTAGATTTTTTCATATATATAAAAAAATAATCAGTTTTCCACATTAAAAAAAAATTAGTTTAGAAAAAAACTTTAAGCTTTAATTATAATTACTTAGGTGTAATTAAATGTGAAGCACCCAATTAAAAAATGACACGTATCAGATTTTATGCTTCTCACTCTCCCAAAGAGAGTGAATTACACTCTCCTTGCCACGCCAGTGCTTAGGGTGTTACTTATTCCATTTTAAAAAAAGTTCAGGAGGGCAATAGGACCCCTGAAAAGGTAAGGTGTGTCGTAACAACTTTGGCCAAAATTCCGGGGGGGTGGGGGGTGGGGTAGGGTAACAGTGCCTTATCCCTTTATTAATTGAGTGACTTTAAAGTGCATATTATATCTCCATGCACCAATCGCGAAATATATTGTTTGTTTAATTCTCATTCTCAACTATATATGTAAGGAAATCATCCTATTTTCAAGTGATTGATATGATTTGATTATAATCTGGCTGTAATTAATTTGATTAGAATTTCATTTCAATTAGGATTTTTTTATCCTTGGCAGGATATTTCTCTTGCTTTCTTGTAAAAATACTGAAACATTATGTGAATGATACATAAGGAATTCAGCCATCATCTAAATCTTTCATGGTATCAGAGGTGCTATGTAACGACCCACTAGGTCGTTATGAGAGGGTGACTTAGGAAACTAGACCTCCGTTGGGAATTTCGAGGCCGCGGGTGAGTCAGCAGTGTAATTTTATGTGTTTGTGCATGTTTTGTTTGAGTTTGTAGGGCCTTGGATTGGTGTAGAGATTTTTGGGTGAAAACGGGTGTAAAACCCGAGCTATTGGTCATAATGGACCGCTGCAGCGGGTGAGGGACCGCTACAGCAGGTCCGTCATAGTTGTCAGGGGGTCGCCGCCGGAGGCAGGACTTTAATGTGGCCCGCCATAGCAGGAGCCTTCGCGCTATAGCGAGACTACTGCAGTGAGAGACCAACTGCTGCAGCGGTCGGCGGGAGGGAGAATCTATGATTTATATTCTTTATTCCGAACCCATTCCCCACATAACACCAAAACAGTTTCTAAGAACTACTGTGACGAAAAACTGAGGCTAGGGCTAAAGTGCGCTTGAAAGGTAAGTCTCAACCCTTGACTTTGTTAATTCCATCACCATGTTAGAATCCATGACTCGTTAAAGGTCCATCAATGGTGAATGAAAGGGATAAAACCCTAGAACTTAAGAAAACCCTTGATTAATGAATGGATTGTTGATTTTATTGTTACTAAATCATCTAGGAGTATATATTATTGCTTTATAGGATGAGAACTTGTCTATTAATGGTGGAACTTGTGGATTGAGACCTAGGGTTCCATAAAAATGATGACTTTGGTATAAAAACTACTTGTAAAAGGGTTGAATTGATTGAAAAACCCATGAACGGGTAGAATATAATTATTGAGGTTGACATTATGATGAATTCACGCTTAGTGATAGTCCTCTCATTTGAAAAAGGTAGAAGTAGTTGGGTTTATTTTTCTCAAATTGTGGTATTGTTGGAGTAGATGATTGAATACTCATGTAGCTCTATATTTCTAGACTTTGAACGTTCAGAAGCTTCGCGAAAGGGGAAAGCTATCGCCGAGTGATTGCATTGTTCCAATTCTGCTTTGAGGTAGGTTACGGTCTACTTGAGTTAGACTTTGATTAGTTGATTGTATGTGATATGAAATTGATGGGAGAAGCATGATTAGGGCTTCAGACATAGAGTGTGGTTGATAATTCCTATAGTTTGATACAGATTGACTAATTACACGATGAATTGATATGAAATGATAAAGCAGGAGTTCATATATACTCTTCTTGTTGACTTGGAGGATTCCCTTATTCATGTTATTGATTGTTGAGTCTTGATATGACTTGTGTTCCCTGATATTTATTTATTGATTGTTCCCATTCCTTGTTTGTTTGTGGAACGGAAATACATTGTGATGAGGAAGATATTATAACTATGAAAAGGCACATTTGATAGGGGGTGAGGATGTGGCCTATGTTAAAGGCTCGTGATCTGAGGTAAGATTCTGGAGTGAGGGTTCATGGACACCATGGGTCCCCTGCAGGTCATGGCTAATAGGTCAAACACTATCATTTAGCATGTGTGTACAGATATGTGACAAGGTTGAGATAAATTGTGATTTACGATTGTGTTTGGTGATTACGTGGACGGAGCTGCTCTTATTGAATTCTATTGTGTGGTTTTACCTTATCCCTATGTTGATTGATATTTCGGTGTTGGATGATTTCTGTTGATTGTTCTTGAGATTATATGCTATTGTGCCTATCTGTCTATCTTATTGATTTTGTAATTTTATGCGTGATACTAATCTTAGCCGGCCTATGATGTCTACCAGTACATAGTGTTTGTACTGATACTACCTTGATGTATTCTTTTGAGTGCAGAATATGATCCGGAGACTTCTACGAGACCTCATATTTAGTTGAGGCCATATTCCGATAGATTCGAGGGTGAGCTATTCTCCATGCCAGGCCAACTGAAGATCTTCCTATTTTAGATGTCTATTTCATTTCAGACACTATGATATTATTAGATAGTGTTTCTTTCTTACACAGTTATGTTAGGGTCCTTGTACGATGACTTTCGAATTTTGGTGTTGTAATAGTACAGACTTCCGCAGATGTTATTTATTTATGGCATGACTAGACTTTTAGAGATATTTATGCTTGTTATGTACTTGAATGCTTTACAATTGGCTAAGTAATTTGATAATGGTTTGAGTGGTTAATTAAGTAGATGGTTCGCCCACTAGGGGATTTGGGTGGGTGCCTCTCACGACTGTTTGGGTCGTGAAAAAGTTAGTATCAGAGCCCTAGGTTCTTCGATCTCATAGTTGTTATACCCCATTTAAACCGGGTTAAAGTAGAGTACAACATATTGGTGATCCCTATTTATTTTATTTTAAGGAGTCGCCACCTAATTAGTTTAACGGTGAATTAGGACACCTAATTTATTAACTAAGGTAAAGCCTAACTAAACCTCCGTTAATGGTCTGCTTAATTAACGTGATTCTAGGTAAGGGTTCTAGATTATCCTAAAGGGAAGGGGTTAGGCATCCTTTAGAATCCGTTAACTACGGTTTACCGGTCAAACTTAGGTTAATCAAAGAAAGGGGTTAAATAATGTGTTACTAAAAGAGTTTAAAGAAAATAAAATATCTGTTATAATTAAATGAGGATTAGCTTTTAAAGACAATAATGCATAAAATTTTTGTAAATACGGAAAAAGGGGTCAAATGTACACCTATCCTATCGATTTCCCTTTAATATCGATTTCCCTTTCTAAGTTAATACTAGCACTGATTCCTATTTTTCTATCAAGATAACGAAAGCAAAAAAAATCAACAAGTATCCAACGCAGCAGAAGGAAGAGAAAGAAATTTAAAAATAGGACTAACCCCCTCGCTCTGATTTCAATATTCGGATAGGAGAGAACGAGGGCAATGCCTAACGAGGGATAGAAGCGTCATCTCGCCCCTCTTTCTTTTACTCAAATGTATAGCAGAAAGGCGGGATATGCTTGACGGGATGAAATGCAAATTTCCTTGATTCAATAAAGATATCGAGTCTCGTTTGAGACTCCTCGCAACTCCGAATGTCATGAAAAAGAAGAAAAAGAAAAGAAAAGAATTAGAGCGATGACATGATTCTACAATATACAAGATTTTGTAATCGACAACCAACACAATAGAACAATTTCAATGTTCAAGACCAACAAGTGACTTATGTATACATTATGTATATTTGAGTATACTTCGTGTATACACATTCGTAAGGATACTTAGAAGGTTAATATTGGAAAGATTTTGCCCCCGTCTTCCCGATGTTGCACAAGTTCCAAGGGATTTTCAGGAATCCCAGGCATGGCTAACATCGGGGAGGGTTCAAGCTTAATCCATAATGAGCAACTAATCTCCCCATAAATGTATTAGCTAAAGTATACTGGTCATATACATATATACGCCCAACAAGTGACTTATGTATACATTATGTATATTTGAGTATACTTCGTGTATACACATTCGTAAGGATACTTAGAAGGTTAATATTGGAAAGATTTTGCCCCGGTCTTCCCGATGTTGCACAAGTTCCAAGGGATTTTCAGGAATCCCAGGCATGGCTAACATCGGGGAGGGTTCAAGCTTAATCCATAATGAGCAACTAATCTCCCCATAAATGTATTAGTTAAAGTATACTGGTCATATACATATATACGCATAATCAAACACAATATACTTGCAATGCACCAACATATAAGAATTTAAACAAACACCGGATCATCACAACACTCATACAGATCTGAACCCTTTATTCTTTCACTATTCTTTTGTTTTTAAAAACATAGTTCCGAGACACCAGCAGCAGTTTAAACTGTACCATCAGCTTAAACTGTACCAGAAAAGCTAGTATTCAGCTGCTTACATAAATGATTCAGCTAATCAGATCACTACTCATTTTAGAAGGCATTTTCACACTTAAAAATGGACATGACCTACTTTCTTATTCAATTTTGACGTATGTCGACTTAAATAAGGGATTGGAAACCAAAAGGAAGAAACAACAAAGATAGCTTTAGATCTAATCCTCACAAAACACACACACACACCAGTAACAAGAAATAAACATCAATAACTAAAGGGAGGGGAGATTACAACACAACATTTTATGAAATCCTTTTGAAGTATACTGATGGTGGGAAACAGATTTTAGCTTTCAATTCTTAAGCTGCATGTTTCAACTAAAAAAAGGGTTGCAATCTAAAGTGTTTAAAACATATCTCAGAAGAGCTTTCATATTTCACTAAACTTCTAACCGAAATAACATGATTCATACTTTGTAAATCAGATTCAAAATCAACATATCTGAACTCTACTATAGATCATTCAACTAACACAAGACACATGTTTAACATGGACAAATTACACAATGCTTTCGGACATATTTAAACTAATAGGCTAGAGTAACGACTAATCATGCTTGACATGATAGGCTATAACACATAAGATATATAATACTAATTAACCTAACATACTAAATCATGTTTAAATACTAAATAAAACTAAGACAGAGGCATTCTTATCTAATCATATTAGCACATAAACATGCTTTTATCACAAGAAACACAAACTGGACTAACACGATAACATGCTAAATCATACAAACAATAAACTAAGCTAGTACATAATAATTAAGAAACTAAAAAAAATCAAAATAAAAGAGAAAAGGGGAATTAACGGACCTTCTTCGGGTGCAGCGAACTAGGGTGCGGGGTCTTAGATCTACGCTCGAACACCGACCTCGAACTATGTCAGAATTTATATAGTGAAGAAATACAAATTTTCGTAACAGCTGGGGCTTAACACAGACCAATAAAGCTAGCAAAATTTAGTTTCATAAGAAGAGTAATAACGTTTAAGGGTATAGGCGGCGGCGGCTCCCAAAAACAACTCTCAATGCACTCCAAAAAATCCTATTTATAGGACGAAAATTAGGGTTTTTGATTAACCTTTGGGCGGGATTTCAAAATTTCCGATTCGTATTTCAAAATCCCTTTGGGGATCAGTCCAAACCATGACAGCAAAAGCTGAAGAAATCTCTGTCACAATTTTTGAAATATGAACGTTATGTCCTCAAAGAGACAAAAAGGGTTCTGATAGATATTGAAACAAGTTAAGGTTTGCACGAAAATGGGATAGACAAATCTGTCCATGGCTAAAGAAAGGTAGAGCTTAACCAAAAATGGAGAAGGGAGAGAAAAGAGGGAGGCGCGTCTGATCGTTTCAACGTTAGGTTAGGTTAGTGAGAATTAAGAAAGAAAATGGGCCGGGTCGGGTGTCTTGGTGGGCTGGATGTTTTCGGGGGAATTGGGCTAAAATGTGTAGGACGATTTCTTATGGGCTGGTCCGAAACACTTGGTTGATTAGGCTCGGATTTGGATTCTAAATTTAAATAAAAGGCCCTTTTCAATTAATTATACACTAACGTGTGCTAAAATATTGCCTAATATAAAACATGTAATTATTAGTGCTTAGATAATAAAATTATATGACGTCGTAATAGCCGTGCAATAATATTTTTTTTTTAAAGTCAACAGTAAATAAACGCTATTATTTAATTGCGAAAATAAATGCGATACGTGTGCATAGGATGGTAAAGAATGCTGAAATGATTATAATGCGAATTATAATAATACAACTAATAATAATAATAATGATAATAATAATGATGAGAAAAGCGATGGTATTAATAGAAAACTGATAAAAATTGTGGTAAAGTACAAACAACTATTCTTAATCTATCAAAAATAAATATTTGGAAGAAAGGCGGGACAAAATTGGGTGTCAACAATAGTATAAGGACATGTCTAGGAAAGTATTGCAGATTGGTACAGAGACGTCTGTACTTATCCTCGAGAGGCTATGGGACACTAGGAAAATTCAGCTCTGGGCGGAGTTCGTGCTGCGGGGTTACAACATGCTGCAGCTATGACTCCTCGTTTCGGTAAGGCTACAAAACTGGGTGTAATTCCTAGGCCAGTGGGAGGTCCTGTGTTGACGAGGGTGAGTATGATTTGTTTTGGAGGTTCACTAAGATGAAACCTCCAGATTTCTACGACACTGAGATTGAGGATGCTTATGAGTTCATTATGGACTGTCATAAAAGCTCCATAAGATGGGGGCAGTGGAGAAATATGGTGTTGAGTTCGTGACCTTGCAACTCTTGGGTGATGCAAAATTATGGTGGATGGCCTATGTGGAGTACAGGCCAGCGCGATAACCTCCATTGACTTGGACTCAGTTCTATCACGTGTTTCCAGACAAATGTGTTCCTCGTACTTTGAGGGACCACAGGCGTGATGAGTTCAGCAATATTGAGCAGGGTAATTTATCTGTGGCTGCTTATGAGGCTCTATTTCATTCATTGTCTCGCTATGCCCTCCAGCTTGTGCCTATAGAGGAGGAAAGGATTAGGAGATTTGTGAAAGGGTTGAACACTGCCCTTCAGTTGTCTGCTCTTCAGCTTGCAGCAACAGGTGCTTTTTTCAGGAAGTGGTGGATTGTGTTAGGATCGTCTAGGGAGTTCGGTAGGAGGGTTACCATAAGCACGCGGAGAAGAAGGCCCGAAAGGGTAGGGGTTGCAATGGTTCTTTTGCTAAGGGCCAGAGTTTTAAGCTTTATTCGGGACGCCCTGTTCAGTCAGCTATGCAGGTTTCAGCGGGAGGCCCATCAGGGGTCAGTCAGCACTATTCCAGTCAGCCAGGGAGTTGGCAGACCAGAGCTCCAGATTATAGTAGTTACTCGGCTTCGTCCGCTTCTAGATCATGGATACTTTAAGTGTGGTGATACGAGACATTTCAAGAGGAATTGTCCCAGACTTAGGCAGGGTGGTCAGAGTACTCAGTTTCAGGCTCCTTGAGCCCCATCATCTGGTAGAGAGAGAGAGGATCTTATGGTTGTAACCGTGCTCAGTCTGGGCATGGCGGTCACACAGCTCGTAGAATTAGTCCCCAACTTAACAGAGGCGGGTTTCAGTATGGTAGAGGTGGTCATCAGTCCGGTAGGACCGGAGCTCAGACAAGGCAGGTTGATCGTAATGGTTCATAAGCTGCTGGTGGACGGGTTCATTATTATGCTTTTCCTGGCAGGACAGAGGCTCAGGGCTTAGATGTGTTTATTACAGGTAATATCTCAGTCTATCACCGGATGGCTTCTGTATTGTTTGACCCGGGTTCTACGTTTTCTTATGTGTCTACATATTTCTCAATGGGTTTTGATATGGTCTGTGATTTACTTGATGCCCCTATACATGTATCTACTCCAGTTGGAGATTCTGTGGTAGTAGATAGAGTTTTTCGATCTTGTACTGTCACACTTATAGGGTATGGAACCTGGGTGGATTTGGTGATCTTAGATATGGTAGATTTTGATGTCATTTTGGGTATGAGTTGGTCAAGTCCTTATTATGCGATTCTGGACTGTCATGCCAAGACAGTCACCTTAGCTATGCCCGGGGCGTCTAGACTTGAGTAGAAGGATAACCTTAGTTCCTCCCCAAAGAAAATAATTTCCTTTATTCGTGCAAAAAGGCTAGTGGACAAGGGGTGTTTGATTTATTTAGCACATATTCGAGATACCAGTGTTGATATTCCATCTCTTGAGTCAGTTCCTATAGTATGTGAGTTTGCGAAGGTGTTTCTCGTAGATTTACTAGGCATACCACCAAGCTGTGACATTGATTTTTGCATTGACTTAAGGCCAGGGACCGCCCTATTTCTATTCCGCAATATCAGATAGTACCAGCAGAGTTGAGGGAACTAAAGGAACAACTTCAGGATCTTCTTAGTAAAGATTTCATTCGTCCGAGTGTCTTCCCGTGGGGCGCTCCCATTCTATTTGTGAAAAAGAAAGATGTGACTATGTGGATGTGCATTGATTACCGCCAATTTAATTAAGTCACCATCCGAAATAAATACCCCATTCCTCATATTGATGATTTGTTTGACCAGCTATAGGGGGCTTCTGCGTTTTCGAAAATTGACTTGAGGTCAGGATATCATCAGTTGAATATTCGGGCAGAGGATATTCCTAAGATTGCTTTCCGGACCAGGTATGGGCATTATGAGTTTCTGGTTATGTCGTTCGGGCTTACTAACGCCCCAACCGCTTTTATGGACTTGATGAACCGTATTTTTAAGCCATACTTAGATTCCTTCGTGATTATGTTCATCGATGATATTTTGATTTATTCGAGGAGTAAAAAAGATCATGAAAAACACTTAGGGGTTTTTTCTTGGGCTGCTGAGAGACATGGAGTTGTATGCCAAGTTCTCTAAGTGTTAGTTTTGGCTTACTTCTATTTTTTTGGGACATGTGGTTTTGAAGGAAGGGATTATGGTGGATCCGAAGAAAATTGAGGCGGTGAGGGATTGGGCCAGACACACATCTGTGACAGAGATTTGTGGTTTCTTGGGGTTGGCTAGTTACTACCATCGGTTCGTGAAGGGGTTTGCTTCCATTGCTTCCCATTTGACGCGGTTAACTCAGAAAGAGGTACCTTTTCAGTGGTCCGACGAGTGTGAGGAGAGCTTCCAAAAGCTCAAGACTTTATTGACTACAACTCCTATCCTATCTTTGGCCGTGGAGGGCAAGGACTTTGTAGTTTATTGTGATGCTTCTCGTTCTGGTTTAGGTGTTGTTTTGATGCAGGAAAAGAAGGTGACTGCTTATGCTTCCAGACAACTGAAGGTTCATGAGAAGAACTATCCTACTCACGATTTGGAGTTGGCAGCTGTGGTGTTTGCATTGAAGATTTTGAGGCACTACCTCTATGGTGCCCGTTGTGAGGTATTTACTGATCATCGTAGTCTGCAGCATGTGTTTAGTCAGAGGGACCTAAACTCTAGGCAACGGAGATGGATGGAGTTGCTTAAGGATTACGACATTACTATCTTGTACCATCTTGGCAAGGCAAATATGGTGGCAGATGCCTTAAGCAGGAAATCTGCTAGTATGGGGAGTTTGGCTCGTTTGATTGCGGCAGAGCTTCTGTTGGCCAGAGAGGTTTACACTCTGGCTAACAGTTTCATGAGGCTTGAGGTGTCTAATTCAGGCAGGGTGTTGGCTTGTATTGAGGCGAGATCATCGTTCCTGGAAAAATTAAGGCTAGACAGTTCGAGGATGCGAGGTTGAATAAGATTCGCAATAAAGTCTTACGCGGTGAGGCCAAGGAAGCCATGATTGATGATGAGGGGGTCTTGAGAATCAAGGGGCGTGTTTGTGTTCCCTGTGTTGATGATTTGATTAAGACCATTCTAGCGGAGGCTCACAGTTCTAGATATTCCATTCACCCTGGTGCTACCAAGAGCGACTTGAGGCAGCACTACTGGTGGGCTAGGATGAAGCGTGATATTGTTGAGTATGTTTCACAGTGTTTGAATTGCCAGCAGGTTAAGTACGAGCATCAGAGACCCGGAGGTACTCTCCAAAGGATGCCCATTCCCGAGTAGAAGTGGGAGAGGATAGCTATGGACTTCGTTGTTGGTCTTCCGAAGACCTTAGGCAAGTTTGATTCAATTTGGGTCATTGTTGATAGACTAACTGTAGCGGTTCTATTTTTTTTCGATTCGCATTTGCGCTTGCCTCATTTAAAAAGGAAAGTGTCTTGGGGAAGTACGGTTGTCAATCGTACCAGGAAAAAGGAAAAATATACCTCTACGTAATGGTACTTTAAATGGACTTTGTTTTAGAGTCGCCACCTAATTTTTAGGAAATTAGGAAAACCAGTTCGAAAAGGGTTCATTCAAAACGGTTAAATTTTAAAAGAAACCTAATCTAACCAAAGTTCGGGTAAGTGTTCTGGTGATCCCCCGGGGAAGGTATTAGGCACCCCGATATTAAGAATCCGTAAAATATGATTGACCTACATGTTCTAATAGTATGACTTTGTAGATATAAATTGCTTGTGATAAAAACAATTTTTGTTACATATTTCCGCAAATAGAAATTAGTCATTCATGTCAAAAACACTCCTTTTCAGGAAACGAAAAATGGTAGAGTTTTGCCCAAAATTGGGCATTTTTTGGATTTCGGACTAAAACACCTAGGTTAAAACCCGAAGGCTAACCCAAGTAGAACACTACGTAAGCCCACTCGAGTTTAGAAAAAGGTTTTTTAGAAAAAATAGTTTTTATAAGCATACTAATATACTCCATAGGTTAGCCATATTTTTAGAACTTTTATCCAATTCTTGGTTTTAATCTTTACGAAAAGTCTCAAAGTTAACTCATTAGCCTTTTTAATAGTCAAAACAGTTCACCCAAAATGATAATCTAAGTTTACAAAACATCTTTTCCAAATCAAGTTTCAAATCCATCATAGTAGTCCTAAAGTTTGCCTATAAGTTCAAAATCATATCTAAGGTAAACAAAATCCTCAAAATCATCCGCAATCCTAAATTTGCCTAAACGGGTTTAAAAAAATAAATTGAAAATCATTTTTTAGCAACTCTTAGGCATGATAATCTTATTCATGGTTCCAACAAGAATATATATATATATATATATATATATATATATATATATATATATATATATATATATATATATATATATATATATATATATATATAAATCAAGTAAATAATATAAAGAGTAAGGAATTGGGCCGACCAAGCCCAATAGAAAAATGCATAAATAAATATTTTCGCTCCAAATTATGCTCCAATGCCTTAGTCTTTCCATGATAGGGGTTGAATCGATCTAGAAATGTTAGCGGGACTCGAAAGATCCACCAACAAATTGGGGAGGTCACAAAAGATAGGTGTACAAAGCATTAGTAATAGGCCAAGGTCAATTATTTAAGTTACAAAGCAAAAACAAAAAAAAAAATGAACTACAATACTTTTAAACTAAGCCCATAATTATCATACTTATAAATAAAAGGACAATTTATGCAAAAGGCCCAATAGTTGCTGTGAATTAGTAACAAACTCACAAGAACTAAGTTTTTTTTTTTTTTTTTTTATATATATATATATCAAAAGCTAACAAGAACGAATAAATCACACTAAACTTATCAACACAATGTCAAAATTCTAACTTAAGCTACAATTTTTCTTATTTTTATCAATTTTAATTAACATAAAATCACTTAACATTGTCAAAAATAGTAATAAATCCATAGGATACTCACTTAATCATGTAAACAAAATTAGGCTAACACATAGTCCCTTTCAAGTACACAAGCATCATAAATAACATATAATCATAACTTAAAATGAAATAAGGGATGGAATCTCTTTTGCTTATTTTTATCGATTTAACTAACCTAAAATCACTTAACATTGTCTAAATCAAACTTCTAATTTATTTTCATTTTTTCAAATAGTAATAAATTCATAGGATACTCACTTAATCATGTAAACAAAGTTAGACTAGCACCTAATCCTTTTCAACTACACAAGCGTCATAAATAATATATAATCATAACTTAAAATAAAATAAAGGATGGGATTTTTTCTTATTTTTATCAATTTAACTAACCTAAAGTCACTTAACATTGTCTAAATCAAACTTTTAATCTATTTTCATTTTTTCAAATGGTATCAAATTCACGTAATATCCACTTAATCATCAAGCAAGACTAAGCTAGAAAAGAGTTATCTTTCACTAACACAAGTATCATAATAAATATATAATTATAACTAGAAATGAAATAAAGGATATCAATTTAACTAACCTAAAATCACTTAACAATGTCTAAATCAAACTTCTAATTTATTTTCATTTTTTCAAATGGTATCAAATTCACATAATATCCACTTAATCATCAAATAAAACTAAGCTAGCAAAGAATTATTTTTAACTAACACAAGTGTCACACCCCTATTCCGATAGGGCATGATGGGCACCTAACTGTTACTTAGAACTGAGCGAACCCTCTGGCATTCACATAATGAAACTGGACATATAATAAAGTACTTTCAGTCAAACCATTGAAATTTGCGAACGATACTCAATTAATAAAAAATCGAATAAGTCAAACTGACATATCAGCTTACATGGTCGCTTTACTTAACACATGACATCTCAACATACTAACCACAGGACACTGTCTGCAAAGTCTCTAAGAGTAAACACCTGAATCATATGATTCGGGACAGGGTCCCGACATACCCGTACACACACATGATAACCATAGTGACTCAGAACTGCTCTAGGAAGAAAATGGAGTTTGCCAATCCCAGCTGATAGCCAACTATTCTAGCTGAATACTCTTACCTACAAAACAATCTGGGACTGTGTGGCATGAACACAACGCCCCCAGGCAAAGGGACGTCAGTACGAACAATGTACTGAGTATGTAAGGCATAAAAACATCAAGTATAGATGGATCATGAAAACCAGTATCAATAATTGAATGCATCTGTGGCTAACATCTGAGAATAACTGGTAACTCTGTATGACTGAAACTGACTCTATGGCGTATGATAGGCATAGATTATAATATACTGATAGTGATGTGGAACGTACAACCCGATCCATATATAATATAATAATGTCGAGGAACGTACAGCCCGATCCATATATAATATAATAATCATATATATACCATACCCGACCCTCTAGTGAGGGACTCGGTGAATAATGCAATGAAACTGTGCACGAATAAATACCCGGCCCGGGACTCGGTGAATGATATATTAACGGCATGCATGAGTAGAATATAATGAGCAACCATATGCAAACTAAATCATCATCTGGGACTCAATAGAATAATTAGAATGAACCGACACTTGAGAATCAAAGATAACTATCACGTCAAGTACCGCTGAGAACTAGAATTCATTGGAGTTATGTATGTTCATCGTTCGCTCGTTTATGTAATTCATGCCAAAAAGAAAGAAGGGATAGCCTTAACATACCTTGTCGCTTCTCAAGTTAACCACAACTTAGGTCTCGGGCTTCACCAATCTACAAACAATAAAAAATATGTCAATAATCAAATTAGGATACTTTTTCAAACCAATCCTTAATTACTTAGAAATCTAACGATATTCGAGTAGCATCTTCCTTAAAAACTTAATAATCCTCATGATTGCAATTTAGCCAAAATCCCAATACCAACATCAATATCAACAAATACATGTCCAAATAGAATCAAAACCATTCTTAAATCACTTCCAAAATAGCCCAATATACATTCCTATACCGGTGCTTGTATACGTTTCTTTATTTCCGTATATACATAGTATAACAACAAACATAACAATAACAACTACAGCCAATACCACGATATTCAAGCCCACAAAACAATTCATAGCAACCACCAAACAACCCACATGACAACAATAACAATTTATCCAATTTCCGATATAGTTTTCGTAATTCTTTCATCTAGCAACGTAGATACGACTCAGATAACTCAAACACATCTAGAAGAGAGAATTTTTTACCTTATATGCCAAGAACTACTCTTCTTCCATCTTACTTCCCCACGAAGTAACCTTTTGTCTGCTAATACCGCAGGACAGTCGGCATTAGAATTACGTAATCAATGTCCGCACAATTCGGTGTTTTTCTTCATCTACTTGCTTCAACGTAAGAGAAAATATTTTCTACCTTTATTGTTGCTGCAAATTTTCCTCCTAAAAAAAAAACTCATCTAAAGTAAGAAAAATTAGAAGGAATCAATATATATATGTATTCTACCTAAAGTAGCACGTTGCAGCACCTTTGCATATACTACTCTTTCCCTTTTTTAAGAAATAAAAGAAACCTTAACTATATTTATTTCTTGGTGGACAGTGGGTCCACTTGAAATGTCCACATTGGTGCTTACTCCTAATTCCTATCAAAAAACGTGTCCACCACCAAGAAAATATACATAGCATTAGTCATGTTGTCCTTACATTCCATAGTCCCACGTGGACATGAAAATACACCCACTTGCCCCCTTAATCTCCTAATTTAATCATTTACCACTCATTCTTATTGGTAATTAATTTCTTGTTCCCAATCCACTTAAATATTAATCATTTTTAACACACTTTATACACTTGTTATCATGATCATATGATATAACACTAGTCCATAGCCTTTTTTGCCATACACAAAAATATTATTTACAATCATCGTCGTCACACTTTTTCGTCTTAAATTATTTTGGGAATTCATTCCTTGTATACACCGAGTTCTTGTTTTCATGCTTGAATATGACAAAATCCTCCGAGCTCGGGTAAATTTTCTCATGTTGGATGGTTCAATTTCCTCGTCCAGCTTGGACCGTGTTCCGTTCCAATAAATTTTGAACCTCGACGAAACTTATTTTCTCCGATTCGTTTAACTTCTAATCCTTATGATACATTCGAAATCACTCTAACCACCTATAAGCTTGAGGGATAACCTCATTTCCGTTACTAGTGTCATTTAACTCGCATGCTTTCCAACGCATGAAAACACGGGATGTAACATCCTTCCCCCCTTTAGAACATTCTTCCTCGAATGTTAAACTAGTCCTACTTAAGTATACTGGTTAGGGTGATCTTGTAACGAATCAATTCTAACTAGAAATCGTCTATCATGCTGTGTGCCTCTTTGCTAAACTTAATACCATTCTCCACCTGACATCAGTTAATATTGAATTTCCAAAGAATGTGGTCATAATTCAGCTACTTTCGTAATTGACTGCAACTTACTATATCCATCTATCTTTGAAGCTTAGGTCGAGTTTTTCTTGTTTTGGAGTCATCTTTCCTGTAACACTATAGAATAGGAGCTGTCTTTCCTTTGGGTAGGTTTACCATCGCATATTGGTTCCTCTTGTTCTCTCTTCTAATTTTATAGATCTACTTCCACTCTTTATTTTGGTCACATAGTCTGCAACGTACATTCTTCTTGGAGTCATCATTTTAATCCTTTGACATGCACTATCTATAACATTCATTTTGAATAATTGAAAACGAGTTTCCTTCTTAGTAATGACTCTCAGTTGCAATACTCCAAATATAAGTGAGTCACTTTCCTGATATGATCCTCCTCGATACTCGGACTCATCGATCCTTTCTTTTGCTCAATAATGGTATTAAGTCTCACATGGTTTGGAAATCTCTCTCACTCCCTTTCTTCCATATGACCACGATAATGGTATTGATTCAAATCTGTAGAGTCTAGATAAATTCAATCCGAGATATCATGTTGTAGGTGTCCCTCGTCGAATCATTAAAGGCTTCATAATTCTCGAGAATTTCATAACCCTTTGGTAGACTTTTGGAAATTCGCTATAACCACAATGATACAAAAATGATAGTTCCAAGGCATAATATTCTTCTGGTAAAACCCCCTTTATTCAATGATTCTATCAAATTCGTAAGTAATCTAACACACCCCAGGGCTATCGTAGGAAACATATAACATATACTTATATCATATTCAGAGTAATTGTACTACTTGCCCTTAATGATAATTCCAACTCAACATTTTGACTCAATTTACCATATATTTTCCCTCAACTAACGCGGAGTATCACAAACACACTATTCTTGCTTACCTCTTACTCCTCTTTTCAAGTACCCAATTGGTTTCATTCGCGATGTGTAAATACTGCAGGTTACATAACCGTTCTTATGTGATTCATGTATGAAAATATGATCTTATTCGTAAACTTCTCTTCTTTTGGTTCGTTCTATTATACGTATCTCATACACACCAAAACTCTTTTGTCTATCAGTTGTAACTTATCTCATCATAGTCTTTTTTTTTTCCTTTATTTGTTCCTTGATTATCACATCTTATATTCTACTAGAGAAAACTTTATGTCCCTTCTTATTTGTCACTTATAAATCGCAATATCATTAACAAACGACTCCACTGTCAATTCTTTTGCCTCTATTCCAGTATAGCATCGCTATCCTTTACAATATTGCTCAAGTTATTTGCTCCCAATGTCATGTTGTTCAAGGTCTTCATGAATGATTTTCAGTACAATCTCAGGTACCCGCTCGATTCTTGTTCCTTTATTTACTAACTATTAGACTCATTTCTGCATAACTCTCACTTTTTGTTTTAGAGTCTATATTTGTCATATCTTAGGATTCATTATTTCAATCTTTACACTTGTATTTTCCTTACTCGCTTCCCCCCTTTAAGGGTTTTACTTATATCATTCTCAAATCCGTTACCTCACTTCCAATCTTGAATTCATGTATCCATTTCCTCAATTCCCTTATTATACTGCATCATATTCATTCCATTTCCCATAATTCATAGCTATAGTAATTCATGTGTGAAGTCTTAACATACTCATCTTGCAATTTTGTGATCAAGTAATACAACCAACATAGCAATCCCAACAAGGACATATTTTACTTAGCTCAACCGTTAGTTATGAGTCAATGTCTACATCCGCTCTAACTAACAACTTCTGTCCCATAGGGATACTCGAAATAGTAGTATGTCTAACTATCTGTACCATCCATGTAATGTCACTTATCCCATTCTTCGATACTCAGAGTTCACTTATAGCGTCATCCATCCCTTTTCTTCCCATCTCAAGTTATTCCTCTCTTTCCCGTAATCCACTTATAGCAACCGTAAATGCATTTTACCTTAAACCCACCATCTTTGTTTTCAAGGATCTAAGTCTCATGCGCGACTAATACCCCTTATGCCTCATACTCTTTTACTCTTGTGTTGCACTCAACATTGATTTCAAAACCAATCAAAATCATATCGTATTTGTCGTTGGTAATAACGTTGCTTTATCGCTTTATCATCGTACAGTAGACTCATAACTCATGGCCACATATTTTTTTTCCAACTTATTCCTTTATATACTTTACTCGTCCTGTCTTGGTATAGGATATTCTTAGGAGATGCATCTTCCTTTTCTCATAATACGACTACTTCTTAAGCGCACGTACTTCACATATTTCCTTTTCTTCCTGTACCCGTACTTATATTACCTCCCGTTTTATAATAAATCCTTTATTACTCACACAAGGAACCCTATTCTTAACTTAGTACCGCTTTGTCCTTTAGAATATATTACTTCTATACAATCCATTTTTCGCTTCCAAAACTTATTATGTTCATTCTGATCATCCCCTCTCATCCGTATTATGCTGATCCTTTTCCTAACAATCGTTATATTTCGTTATTCATCTTTTTGTAGTCTTGGTCTTTTACATCCAGCCAAAGATATCACTCGTGATCTCGGTTATATAAATCACAAACTGTTATTACTTTGCCATATCACTTTTCTCTGATTTCTTTTTCAAGTTGACTTCCTTTTTCCTTTTGCTTACTATTATTTCTGTCATTGTGAAACCTTTATGCTGGGCTTTCCCCTAATAAGGTCTTATAAGCTTGTTTATCTACTTCCCCATTACTCGTTTATTGGTTTCACACTTGCATTCACTCTTTATTCATATATAACATGTCACATCTTTAGTCGTTTCCTCGCTATACTTTACTTACTTTGTATTATAGTTCTTGCTATGTTCTCATTATATCCTGATCATAATCAACTCTATAGAGTGCCGCTTCTTGATCTCATTCGCAAGCCTGCGTATAAAGTAGAATAAACCTTGTGAAGTAAGCATACTTAGCCTGTTACTCTTTCTGATCAGCCCTATTACACTTACCCCACAAGTTGTCTTACCAATGTATTCACATTCGTTATAACCCTTCGTATTTCGTACCCCTGTCTCAGTCATGCTGTTACTTTACTTTGCTAATAGACTTGTCGTATTTTACTTGTGCTTATCCATCCAATCAATACTTCAGTATCACACTCTATTGGAGTTACCCTTTCTCTTCTATGTCATGCTTTTGTACTACTAGTCTCCCTAATTTACTCTTAGTATTTCTCTTTACCATATCAATGTCGATCTTATAATTACCGTTACTATCAATTCAACAACATTTAACTAATATCTTGTAGTTCTCAATGATACTCCTAACTTAATCCCGTCCTGCCATTACTTTTTACACAACATCTTTTTCGTTTAGGAAATATTACAAGCTTATATCTTATCTCCTTTAAATTCTAGGAAAATTTCGGTAGAGTTTCCTCTATATTTCTTACTACCCAAAACCTGCACACAGAAAATACCAACAATGCCTCACAGGGCTAATATATATACAAGACATATCTCAGCCACACAGGGCTCCCAATTTTAAGTAAAAGTACAAAGATGTTGAAACTTACCTCATATATCACACCTCGAGATGTACCTGATCCTTTTGCGATCTGCCCTGTTATACCTTCCTATTTACTTTCCCTTTCATTCTTCAGCTTTACATTTCAATCATACCTCAATATTCTTACCTTTCCCGACATACATCTTTCGTGCCAATGCTTACCTTTGTACTGATTCATTCAATTTGTTTAGTTCACAGACTTATAACTGAACTTATCATCAAGAGATATATTCAATCAATTCCTCATTTGCACGAACACTGACTTACCTCTATGACAACCAATCCATTATCATATAAATATATATTCTAATAACATAGCCTCAACGAAGTGACTTACCTCTGTAACTTTCAATATCATCAATCACTTTCTTCTGTCGATACCATTCTTCTGTTGAAATCAAGGGTTAGTGTAAGGAATCTCATTTCCTAAAGATTGGCTCTATCGCACGACCTTAGATATGAAAGAAGAGTAACCATCCTAAATTCCCTGTAGCCTCCTGTTTATAAATTTGGCGTGCAACACACCATAAACAAGACTCTACTAGACACGACTTTGCAGACAACCCCTAGGACGAACTGCTCTGATACCACTTTGTCACACCTCAATTCTGATAGGGCATGATGGGCACCCAACTCTTACTTAGAGCTGAGCGAACCCTCTGGCATTCACATAATGAAACTGGACATATAATAAAGTACTTTTGTCAAACCATAGAAATTTGTGAACGATACTCAATTAATCAAAAATCGAATAAGTCAAACTGACATATCGACCTACATGGTCGCTTTACTCAACGCATGACATCTCAACATACTAACCACAGGACACTGTCTGCAAAGTCTCTAAGAGTAAACACCTGAATCATATGATTCGGGACAGGGCCCCGACATACCTGTACACACACATGATAACCATAATGACTCGGCACTGCTCCAGGAAGAAAATGGAGTTTGCCAATCCCAGCTGATAGCCAACCATCCTAGCTGAATACTTTTACCTACAAAATAATCTGGGACTGTGTGGCACGAACACAGCGCCCCCAGGCAAATGGACGTCAGTACGAACAATGTATCGAGTATGTAAGGTATAAGAACATCAAGTATAGATGGATCATGAAAACCAGTATCAATAATTGAATGTATCTGTGGCTAACATCTGAGAATAACTGGAAACTCTGTATGACCGAAACTGACTCAATGGCGTATGATAGGCATAGATTATAATATACTGATAGTGTTGTGGAACGTACAACCCAATCCATATATAATATAATAATGCCAAGGAACGTACGACCCGATCCATATATGACATAATAATGCCGAGAAACGTACGGCCCGAGTCATATATAATATAATAATCATATATATACCGTACCCGTCCCCCTAGTGAGGAACTCGGTGAATAATGCAATGAAACTGTGCACGAATAAATACCCGGCCCGGGACTCGGTGAATGATATATTAACGGCATGCACGAGTAGAATATCATGAGAATCAATAGAATAATTAGAATGAACAGACACTTGAGAATCAAAGACAACTGTCATGTCACGTACCGCTGAGAACTAGAATTCATTGGAGTAATGTATGTTCATCGTTCGCTCGTTTATGTAATTCATGCCAAAAAGAAAGAAGGGATAGCCTTAACATACCTTGTCGCTTCTCAAGTTAACCACAACTTAGGTCTCGGGCTTCACCAATCTACAAACAATACCAAATATGCTAATAATCAAATTAGGATACTCTTTCAAACCAATCCTTAATTACTTAGAAATCTAACGATATTCGGGTAGCATCTTCCTTAAAAACTTAATAATCCTCATGATTGCAATTTTGCCAAAATCCCAATACCAACATCAATATCAACAAATACATGTCCAAATAGAATCAAATCCATTCTTAAATCACTTCCAAAACAACCCAATATACATTCCTATACCGATGCTTGTATACATTTCTTTATTTCCGTATATATAGTAAGAAAAATTAGAAGGAATCAATATATATATATATATGTATTCTACCTAAAGTAGCACGTTGCAACACCTTTGCATATACTATTCTTTCCCTTTTTTTAAGAAATAAAAGAAACCTTAACTATATTTATTTCTTGGTGGACAGTGGGTCCACTTGAAATGTCCACATTGGTGCTTACTCCTAATGCCTATCCAAAAACGTGTCCACCACCAAGAAATATACATAGCATTAGTCATGTTGTCCTTACATTCCATAGTCCCACGTGGACATGACAATACACCCACTTGTCCCCTTAATCTCCTAATTAAATCATTTACCACTCATTTTTATTAGTAATTAATTTCTTGTTCCCAATCCACTTAAATATTAATCATTTTTAACACACTTTATACACTTGTTATCATGATCATATGATTTAACACTAGTCCATATCCTTTTTTGCCATACACAGAAATATTATTTACAAGCATCGTCGTCACACTTTTTCGTCTTATATCATTTCGGGAATTCATTTCTTGTATACACCGAGTTCTTGATTTTCATGCTTGAATATGACAAAATCCTCCGAGCTCGGGTAAATTTTCTCATGTTGGACGGTTCAATTTCCTCGTCCAGCTTGGACCGTGTTCCGTTCCAATAAATTTCGAACCTCGACGAAACTTATTTTCTCCGATTCGTTTAACTTCTAATCCTTATGATACAACCGAAATCACTCTAACCACCTATAAGCTTTAGGGATAACCTCATTTCTGTTACTAGTGTCATTTAACTCGCATGCTTTCCAATGCATGAAAACACGGGATGTAACAACAAGTATCATAATAAATACAATCATAACTAGAAATGAAATAAAGGATAGAATGAGAGTTACCTTTTGATAGGGCAACATAAAGATCAAAATGAGGATTGTTTCAATCTACTTCAAGCACCAAACGCTTTACAAATCTTTAAACCCTTTTTCTTTTAAATTTTTTTTCCTCTTTTTCTATATGTATATATTATATTTGTATCTTTTTTTTGCTAAGCTTTGAATATATAAATCCAACTTTAGCTTTTAGGATGCCAATTTGAACTCTCTTTTTTCGTTTTTCTCTTTTTTCTTTTTTTTTCCTCCCTTTTTCCCAAAAATAGAAAAAAGTAGATTCCCTTTTTTTTCCTCTAAAAAACGTGACCTCCCAAAAAAAATCCCCTTTCTTAATGTCCATCCCTTCTATTTGTAGGCAAGCAAATTTAGAATTCTATGGACAAAAATAGGCCATGTGGCCATAGCTTTTCCTCCCAAAATCCTTATTCAAATTTTCAAAAATCATCTAACTAAGTAATTAGAATTCTATGGACAAAAATAGGCCACTTGACCGTACTTTGCCTCCCAAAATCCTTATTTAAATTTTCAAAATCATCCAACTAAACATTTAGAATTCTATGAACAAAAATAGGCCACTTGGCCGTACTTTTCCCCCCAAAATCCTTATTCAACTTTTCAAAATTATCCAACTATGAATTTAGAATTCTATGGACAAAAATAGGCCACTTGGCCGTACTTTCCCCCCCAAAAAGACCTTATCCAAATAGCACCAACAAAGCTACAAATGGATGAAATCCCTTTCTTATTTTTTATAAAAATGTAGCATAGTTTTTATATAGTTTTATGTTAATTAGTCTAATACGCCCCTCGTAAAATAATATTTTGACGAAATAAAAATTATAGTACGTCGTTTTAAAATACGAGCTTCAAAACGAGCCCAATATCGATATACTTCCGAGCAATATTTAAAAATGTGAAAAAATGCGGTCAAAATGAGCGGTAATTCATACGTCATTTTTAATTAACAATTTTCCCGAGTTAGATGGAGCGGGATATGTATCTTCTTTTCAAATTACGTTTGTAAAAGTAAATAACTCGTAATTTCTTATAATTGTTAATTTTTATAAAAATAATATTAAACGTCAATTTTTGCAATTTTCTCGGAATTTTTAAATTTTAAATTTTGAAGGTGCATCCTTGCTCGTCTTTGACTCGGGAATTTTGAAAATTAAACTCGCATTTTATGAAGTGAAAATTAGGTATCACTACTGACCAAGTTTGCCCATTTCATACCGGTTCAGATTACCCATACTGCCTAGAAGTTGGCCCAGATCTATATTCATGAGATTGTTTATCTCCATGGAGTTCCTATTTCCATCATATCCGATAGAGGCACGACGTTTACATATCGGTTTTGGAAGCATTTGCATTTGGAGATGAGTACTGGATTAGACCTTAGCACAACTTTCCACCCTCAGACAGATGGTCAGTCTGAGCGGACTATTTAGGTCCTAGAGGATATGCTCTGAGCTTGTGTGATTGACTTTAGTGGCCATTGGGATAAGTTCTTACCATTGGCTGAGTTTGCTTATAACAATAGTTATCACTCAAGCATTGATATGGCCCCGTTTGAGGCTCTTTATGGGTACAAATCTCTTGAGAGAGTCCTTAGATAAAGTTAAAAAGATTCAGGAAAAGCTCCTAGCTGCTCAGAGTAGGCAGAAAGAGTATGCGGATCGAAAGGTCCGAAATCTTGAGTTCATGGTTGGGGAACAAGTGTTGTTGAAGGTCTCACCCATGAAGGGTGTGATGTGGTTTGGGAAGAAAAGTAAGCTTAGTCCCCGATTCATTGGTCTATTTGAGATTCTCAACCGTGTGGGGGATGTAGCATATGAGTTGGGTTTGCCCCCAGGTTTGTCAGGTATCCATCCACTGTTCCATGTCTCTGTGCTGAAGAGATATCATGGTGATGGTTCGTTTAGCATTCGTTGGGATTCTGTTTTGTTGGATGAGAATCTGTCCTATAAGGAGGAGCTTATTACTGTTTTAGATAGAGAAGTTCGTAAGCTGAGGTTGAAAGAAATAGCATCCGTGAAGGTTCAGTGGAAGAACCGTCTCGTTGAGGAAGCAACTTGGGAGACCAAATCCAATATGTGAAAGAATTATCCCCAGCTTTTCACTGAGCCAGGTACCTTCCCCTTGTTCCTTTTTTTTGTCTGTTTGGGGACAAGCTGTTGTTTAATTAGTATCTAATATAACGACCCGCTAGGTCATTATGGGAGGGTGACTTAGAAAACTAGACCTCCGTTGGGGATTTTGAGGCCGTGGATGAGTCCGTAGCGTGATTTTATGTGTTTGTGCATGTTTTGTTTGAGTTCGTAGAGCCTTGGATTGGTGTTGGGATTATTGGGTAAAACCTGATGCAAAAACCCGAGCTATAGGTCAAAATGGACCGCTGCAGCGGGTCCGTTGTAGCGGTAAGGGGGTCACTGCCGTGGGAGGTGGGACTTTAATGAGGTCCACCATAGCGAGAGCCTTCCAGCTATAGCGAGACCGCTGCGGTCGACGGAAGGCAGAATTTGTGATTTATATTCTTTATTCCGAACCCATTCCCCACATAACACTACAACAGTTTTCAAGAACTCCTGTGGCGAAAATCTAAGGCTGGGGCTAAAGTGCGCTTGAAAGGTAAATCTCAACCCTTGACTTTGTTAATCCCACCATCATGTTAGAATCCGTGACTAGTTAAAGGTCCACCATTGGTGAATGAAAGGGCTAAAACCCTAGAACTTAAGAAAACCCTTGATTAATGATTGGGTTGTTCATTTTATTGTTACTAAATCATCTAGGAGTATATATTATTGCTTTCTAAGATGAGAACTTGTCTAATAATGGTGGAACTTGTGGATTGAGACCTAGGGTTCCACAAAAATGATGATTTTGGTATAAAAACTGCTTGTAAAAGGGTTGAATTGATTAGAAAATCCATAAACGGATAGAATATAATTATTGGGGTTGACATTATGATAAATTCACGCTTAGTGATAGTCCACCCATTTGAAAAGGGTATAAGTAGTTGGGTTCTTTCCCCCAAATTGTTGTATTGTTGGAGTAGATGATTGAATACTCATGTAGCTCTATATTTCTAGACTTTGAATGTCAGAAAGCTTTGCGAAAGGGGAAAGCTATCGCGGGGTGATTGTATTGTTCCACTGCTACTTTGAGGTAGGTTATGGTATACTTGAGTTAGACTTTCATTAGTTGATTGTATGTGATACGAAATTGATAGGAGAAACATGATTAGGGCTTCGAACATAAAGTGTGGTTGATAATTCCTACAATTTGATATAGATTGACTAATTACACGATGAATTGATATGAAATGATAAAGCAGGAGTTCATATATACTCTTCTTGTTGACTTGGAGCATTCCCTTATTCATGTTATTGATTGTTCAGTCTTGATATGACTTGTGACATGGTACTTGTGTTCCCTAATATTGATTTATTGATTGTTCCCATTCCTGATTTGTTTGTGGAATGGAAATACATTGTTATGAGGAAGATATTATAAATATGAAAAGGCACATTTGACAGGGGGTGAGGATGTGGCCTAAGTTAAAGGCTCATGATCTGAGGTAAGATTTCAAAGCGAGGGTACATTGGACACCATGGGTCCCCTATAAGTCATGGCTAATGGGTAAGATATTACCATTTAGCATGTGTGTACGGATATGCGATAGGGTTGAGATAAATTGTGATTTACTATTGTGTTTGGTGATTACGTGGATTGAGTTACTCTTATTGAATTCTATTATGTGGATTTACCTTATCCCTGTGTTGACGGCAATTTCCATGTTGGATGATTTCTGTTGTTTTTTGAGATTATATGCCGTTTTGCCTATCTGTCTATCTTATTGATTTTGTAATTGTATGCGTGATACTAATCTTAGTCGGCCTATGCTATCTACCAATACATAGTGTTTGTATTGATACTACCTTGTTGCATTCTTTTGAGTGCAGATTGTAATCCAGAGGCTTCTATGAGACCTCATATTTAGCTAAGGCCAGATTCCGACAGATTCAAGGGTGAGCTATTCTCCATGGCAGGCCACCTGAAGATCTTCCTATTGTATATTTCTATGTCATTTCAGACATTATGATTTTACTAGATAGTGTTTTTTTCTTAGTCAGTTATGTTAGAGTCCTTGTACGATAACTTTCAGATTTTGGGGTTATAATAGTTTACACTTCCGCAGATTTTATTTATTTATGGTGACTAGACTTTTGGAGATATTTATGCTTGTTGTGTCCTTGAATGCTATAAAATGGCTAAGTAATTTGATAATGGTTTGGGTGGTTGATTAAAAAGATGGTTCGCCCACTAGGGAATTTTGGTGGGTGCTACTCACGACTGTTTGGGTCGTGACATGCTAGCCTTACGGCAACTCTAAAAAAACAAAATTCACAATAATTTTGTAACCCACCAGTACCATCTTTCTTGTACACATAGAGTAAATCACACAGTCTCCCCTTGCACCAACAACTACTATTGCTAGTTAAGTCAGCAACGTCATTATTAACGTCATCTGCAACTGTTCATCTTTCGCCAGTTCCCACCACTCCATTTATCACGACCCAAATTAGGGATTGCGCGGACACCTCCCCAAATCCACCTAGGAGGCGAGCCCTTTTACCAAAAACACTCATTTTATAAATGAATGAATAACACAACACTAGCAATTGCTATTATCCACTGAAATCAGAAATAATACAAGACTTTTACTACAACTAATTCCCCAAAACAGGGTCTAGACAAGTACAAGAGCTTTTAAGATTTACAACTGAATAATTATAATGCAATGGAGCATAGAATTAACAGAAGTCTTGGAGATGGTCACCGGAGAATCCTCGGAAGCTGCTAATCCACGAACTCAACCTGTAACAACTCTACACCTCGAATAAGGTGTAGCAAGAGTAGTATCAGTACAACGCTCATACTGGTAAGCATTGTAACGGTTTGCTTTTCACACGGGTTTAGGGCGTAAAAAGGCTTCTACGAACTCGTTAGTGCTCTTTCGGACTTATTTTGAAAAGAGTCGCCACCTAATTTTTAGAAAATTAGGAAAAACGATTTTGAAGGGTTTATTCAAATACCGTGAAAAAACCTTCGTAATCCAGAGTTCTAGGTAAGGGTTCTGATGATCCCCTGGGAAAGGTGTTAGGCACCCCAGTATTAAGGATCCGTACTATACGGTTGACCTTCGAATTCCAGTGTATGAGTATTTGTTTAAACAACTTATTTTGTGTTTATTTCCCGTAAAAGAAGAACTGTCATGCATATCATATATTTTGGAAGAATATATCCCTTTTATTTATAGGGGTATCGTAGGTTCAGATTTATATCATCCGAGTATAAATAGTTTCCTTTTATATATAAGGAATAAGTGAAGGAAAACATTGTTTATAAGTTATTTATTTTACACTCATAAACCGGGGCTCGGGTTGACTCGTATTGGTACGTTTCAGTCTTATCCGGAACTTTATATTATAGTAGGTTCTTTAAACATTTATAAAGGATTTTACCTTTGAACGAGTATATCTCGTCTGAAAATATAGGTTAGTTTGGGACAAAATAGTGTTTGTGCTGAAAATCCTTCACTTGTCTCTATTTTCCAGAAATGAGATTTATGGTTTGGCAAAAATTTGGTTTTTGTCTTTGAAAACTGACCCCATATTATGCCAAGAATTTGTCATTTATGAAGTTGTATAGATTAAACCCAATTGTTAAATCTGTCCAATTAAAGCTGATTTTTGGAAATTTAGTTTGGGGTGGGAATTAGGTTAATTAACTCATTTTCCATGAAATAGCTTTATTATATAAAACGTGATTTTCTTATTTAAACTTGGAAAATAAATAGTGATCTGTTTTGAAAACAGTTTTTTCGAAAAGGTCTCACTTTGATACTTAGTTGTAAGAAAAGAAAAGGAAAGAAGAAATTATGTTTGAGTCTGTGGTTTTGAAAAAATCGCGTACGGGGACCTAAAGTCGACTAAACAGCGTAAGAACCGTTGTCTTAAGACGTCTAATTCCAATCATAAGGATTTTCCACTATAATATGAGTTTGAATACACTTTTTACAAGTACATCAAGATGGGAATATGTCAACAAAATATAAAGAGACTAAGTTAGACTAGGGGCGTACCAAGCCCCTAGTTGGCCATTTTCACCTATGGCTGGGCCTTTTGCGCGCCTCGCTATCTTCTTTGTCTTCCCGAACTCTATTTTGAAGTAGTATTCCCACTTGGGCCTTGGTCCCAACGGGTGGTTTTATGCTTTTGTGACCCGAGCGACCGTCTGGTAGGAGGAGGAGGAGGAGAGAAAAAGAAAAAACATCGGTTAGTTTATAATCGCTGAACTTATCACTAAGGTAAATAACTAAAGTTATAAATACACACACATGTATAGGATAAAGTATACGCACATATACATATATATAAGGCAACCCACACTTGATCCATACTTACCCCTTTGCCTACTGCAATAAAGCTCAAGTTATCCCAAGACTTAGGAATGGCATGGGGACTAGGTCTGGATCCCGTATTTCCGATGTTGCACAAGTTCCAAGGGGTTTCGAGGAACCCTAGGCAGGGCTAACATCGGGAGATTAAGACAACCCCGAATTACCACACTTGGCCTTAGATTCATTTGGGCCTCATTGAGAGAGGATAGAGAGAGCACATAACCAAAAGTGCGATGGACACTCAAGTAATATGCTAGTAGTTTCAATGAACAACCATGGAGCAATATACAAGTATATACACTAAAACAAATATTATAGAGAACCTTAATGTCACATAATGGCACTTGACCAATCAAATACAATTTCTTTTGAAGGGGCAAAGGCAAGCAGCACCAGCAGTTGCAAACAAAGGCAAAAGGGAACGAAACAAGCAGTTGCCAAGGACAAATACAACAAACCAAAATACTTGTATAGGCTCAAACAATTAAGCCAGATGACAGCCAACCTCAAAAATATTTCTATAAGCATCTCATGTCCAGCAGATGATAGCTAACCTGAACCAATTAAACCCAACATGACTAGACTTAGGCAGGCATGCCCAGTATGCACACTAAAGTTGAGAGAGGTATACATGACCAAGTGTAGGCAACAATGCTAAGCACAATAAAATTCCTTGGAGGTCATGTGATCACACACAAGCAAGCATACAAGGTGTTTCAACTAGAAGGAGAAGCAGGAAAGGAGAGAAGCACACAAGAAAAACAAGTTAAAAGGAATAGGAGTGTCCTGTAAAAACCACAAGAAAGACAGTAACATAGAGTGGTATAGGTAGGCAGCTCATAGTCCTAGGGGTAAAAGAAGACAAAGGAAAGCACACAAGGGAAACTAACAGGCAGAAAATAGATGTAGCTCCTAGAAGAAGATTCTGGAGGCCATGAATCTCACACACAGATGTAGAAGCCAAGACAGGGTCAAAACATGATTATAAGAAAAAGGGTTTCACTTCACAGATGCAAAATATGAAAGTGTCAATAGCGATGTCACATAGATATTGGGTAAGTAAAACACAAAGCTGGGGACTTCAAATGACTCACAACAGTTTGGTCCTAGCTCTATGCCATGGGAGGAGGACAAGACAAAGTATTAGTAAAGAAAACAACACGCAGAGTCTCAGACAAATGGGGTTCAAACAATATTTCAGACAACAAAAACAAAACAAAGCAAGTGTGTGCTACCTAGTCCTAATATGATCTAGGAAAATGCCGGAGTAATACTAAGTCAAGGTCCCAAGGATGGTTTAAGGTGGGAACTACATTGGGTCACAGACTGGGCTAGACGCTTCATCATTGTACTCTAGCTAAAATTTGCAATTTTAGGAAGCAGCTTGCAGTAAAAAGAATTCAAATAAACTTCCCACCCAGTCAAAAATAAGCAGAAAAAAAAAAGTCTGTGGCAAGCCAGGGATGGATTTAGGACAGACAAGAAGGATCACAAAAGAAAAGGAAAATATTGAAAAAAGAAGAAAGAAATAGACAACATTAAGTAGAATAACAACTAAAGCTCAGAAATGATTCCCCTAAGGAAGGAATCCAGGTTCAGGCAAGCAAAAGAAGGTTGAGCATGTGCTACTTAGTCTAAAACATGGCCTGGGGATAGTGGAATGATGCACTAGGTCAAAACATAATTGGAGACCAATACATACACATCACAGAGGTTACAGAATCAGAAGCAGAAAATCATCTCTGTGTGTTTTTTTTTATTATCAAATTCTACAAGTATTTTGTGAAGCAAGGGTGAACTCAAATAACATAAAGCTTTTGTAACCCAACTTGAGATGAAAAATGGGCAAGATAGTGCAACCTGATGTAAAATAGACCAAGCACAAACAAGGGATGTCACAAACAATTCTGAGCATAGTAGAGGAGAAAAGGAGAAGGAAGAAAAACAAGCACTTCACAGAATGGTTGGAAAGGGAAACAAAACATCCCTCACACTGGTTTTGAAAGGAAAAATAAACACTTCATAAAATGGTTTTGAAAAGAAACAAACACTTCACAAAAAATGGTTTTGAAAAGAAACAAACACTCCACACACTTTCAAACTAAATAACTCTAAGCTAGGATACACATGACTCTTCACCATCACACAATAGCCTCGGGAAGGGATCTTGAAGATTAAAACTGAGAACTTTAACACCCAAGACCATAAGTGTCACAGTCATCATACAAGGACATGAAAACAGAATTTTGGATTTGCAAAGAGGAACCAGGTGCCAAGCATCGCAGTAGCAGATTACACAGAAATGGGCAAACAAGATATCAAGCATTTTAACCAGGGAATTAAGCAGAAAAGATCTTTGTTTTCACTTTTATCAATAAAAAAGAGGAAGAAGCTGATCCTATGTTATGGACCTAGAACCAAAATGAATTTACAATAATAAGTCCCTCTACATGAAATGAATAATGCAACTAGTTAACCATTTACAAGTTCAGTTTTTTAAAGCATGATGGAGTTCTACTTATACCATAGATATGTGCAGGTGTCTTATGATTTGAGAAAAAGAATTTGAAGTCAAATTTAGGAGTAATACTGTATTCTAGAAAATCTTTAACCTCAAGTTTTTAAACAAACCTCAGACAAGTTTCTTTTGGATACTAGACCTATTAACCTTACAATTAACTTCTCAAAATAGCCACAAGCTTTAAGAGTGACAAAACTGACAGAACTTATCACACAAGATGCCTTCATCAAATTACAAGGACACACCTAACACATAAACACAGAAAGGACAAACAAACTTAGCTTATGGATCAAATCCCTATTGGACAGACTCACAAGGATTTTAAGGAAAACAAAGGAGTAAATCACTTTGAGAAAAAAATAAAAGACCATTCCACAATAATCATCTTGACCAAAAATGAAACTTAACAATCCTATGATCACATAAACTATCTAAACTTATTCTTTAAGTGAAACAGTCAATCAAACAAGATACAAGCATCAAGGTAAACTAGACTAAGTTGGAATACTTAGCTAGTTTTTAAAGAGGTCCAAACTATCCCTACTCCCCTTTTAGAATCTTTGTCTCAATATACCTTATTACAACCCCAAAGTGCCAGGTTTTATCAAATAGGTAGGGTTTAGGTGAGACAACAAGAATCAGGCCAAACAGATTGCCAAGTACAATAAGTAGGAATCCACAAAGAGCACCCATGACATTCACTAGTTTGGGAATCCAAACAACATTAGAGAGCAAACAGGGTCTGACCAGGTCTAACACATGACAACATCAAGCTTTCAAATAGACTAAATCATTTGAGGGAAGACAATGTGATACCTAGACTGAGTCCAATCTACTTAGACTTTTCAACCTCTCCAACAAGTATATGACCAGGTAGGACATCAGCAAACAAGTAGAGGCTCAACATGATGAGTCTTTACCATTTTTTTGAAACATAACCACATTAACAAGCAGTAATCATGTTGGGCTCACACATATGTAAGCTTAATTTTCTAATGACACTTGTGATCAAGCAGGACAGACCATGATCCATTGGTTCAAGTCATCAAACTCCTAACTACACATAATCACACAGGTCAAACAATGATCAGACTGGGCAACCTACTTCAGACGAACCTCTTGGCCCTTCCTCTTTATCTATCCCCAGCCCAGGACATACTATTATTGATAGAAAAAAGGACATAAGGCAAACTAGGTTGCTCAATGAGCTTGTGACTTCAAACTAGCCTCATGAACCTAATTTTACTATATGAGATGCACAGGAATAAACTATTCACAATTTCAACAGACCTATCTTAACCTTAATTCACAACACATGACCTGTACTAAGCAACACACTAGCAATGAACCACAAACTAGACCCTTACATGGAACAAACTGAAAGTATTTAGAAAGTCATGATAAGACAAGAAAATCCAAACAAAAAGAAAAAATAAATCCATATTAGACAACTCTCTTAACTCAGACTGTGGTCCCAAAATTACCTTTAAATGTCTTTAATCACAACTGAACAGCCAAGGGCACAAATGGGGAAGCTAAATGAAAATATAAGTGAGGCAGGTTCATTTGCTCAATATTATAACCTATGTTAGGTGCTAGGAAAAGAACAAACTAGTTGTGCAAAGCATGAACAAAGATCCAGACTACGAAGTTAAATCAAAATAATCTAATCAATTTGGAAATTATTTTATAACTCATATGAAACTCCCTAATTGAATAAAAATATAGACAAGATCAAAATAACTACTCTTTAATTATTTTTATTTTTTTTGGGGGGGGGGGGGGAGTATGATACTACCCCCATTTTAATCGCTTATTGGACCGGTTCTCGGTCATTTGGGCTGGGCCTGGTCCATTATTTTTCTAAAAAAGGCTGGGCCAAATCCCTCTTTATATATATACACATATATTATATATGCACCATGTATATTGGTATATACATGGTGTATATAAATATATATGCATAAAAAGGTTAGGGTTAAAATAAACTAGTAAATAAAGAAAAACTAATTATTAGTCAAAACTAATTATTAGTCCATTGGGACTTAAAGTAATTTAAACATGACTCATAAATAAATAAATTAATAAAATCATTTTGTAGATACTGCTTTGAATTAATTAATCTGATAAAAGAGAAATCAACTATGCGAACGCACACAGAATCAAGATTTAAAGGGTAAAAATGGTCAATCATTTCAATTACTCAAAATACTTTGGACTGTAATATGGAATAAAATCATCTTATTAATCTATTTTTTCCTTAATTTAATTAATGAGACAAATGATTATCAAAAAGGGTTTTCTTGCCCCTTTGATTAATTTCAACAAATAAAGAAAATTCTTCGAACATAATTAATTTCTAAAAAAAAAATTACCCTGGAGACTTCTTTATCCATTTGAAAAGGTGAGATATTATACCAAATGATTTCATAAAAATTTATCTAGACCCTTTAGGGTCCGCAACTGATTTTATTCACTGTCCAAGGACTTCGAGCACTTAAAATAAATTACGGGAGGTCAAAAGTTAGGTGTCAACAAGCATCATAGGCCGACAACGATTAGGAGAACACAATAACAATAACAATCAACAGATAAGTATGGTAAGCAGTAACTCTGTCAATCCACAAATCAGTACGGGGTTGGGGTTTTACCGCAAGAGATGCAAATCAACAATCAAGCCTAAGTATGAAATTCTACTCCCCAAGCCAGTAATCATATAAAACAAGATTCACAAATATTACCTCAAGTCATCATATAGAAGTAACCTTACTAAGACCAATTATAGTTCACGTTTACGCCTACTAAACGTCATATGTCCACTCTCAGCACGGGGCTCTTCCACCCCTCAAACAAGATAAACCGGCAACTTATGTTGCAAAGGTAAACGACGCAGGGGCTCAGGATACCATATACAATTACCCTATTGAGCAAATACCATCACTTACACAGTCCCAAGAATAGAAACTCTAGTATATAAACATCAAATAGCCAAATCATAGCCTATGGTGAAGCACACAAGTCTACCAAGTTTCTCACAATTCCTCAGAATAACCACAAACACAAGTACAACCAATAAATCTGATCAATAGATGTAAAATAAGATGATGATAATAAATGCATGCAATGCAATGGCCAATGTAATCTCCATACACACATGCTCGGGGCAAAATACCTCCATTTCTCGACAGTCATGACCCATGGGGGGACCCGTAAAGTCTATGTACCACTCTCGCAATCCCGGAACTGACCTCGAGCATCGTACACTCTCTCAATCCCTGTACAGACCTCGGGCATCGTCCTCTCATCTCTATCATCATCATCATTTGTACCAAGTCTCAGCTCATATCAATGTATTATGAAAGATGAGAATGAATGCATGCATAATGTCAATGCTATTGAAAATGTATCTATATCAATCGTGCCATGCATGGACACATATTACAATGTCATGATCAATATCAAAACCAACCATACCACACACTGACACATAATTATCAATACCATGAATAAGTCAAGTGCTCTCCGCTATCTAAGATATTACCCAATAAGTGAGAGATAACAATTTCATAAAAACGATAAGGAAACTAAGTGCTAAGTCTAATATAACACACGTCGCGACAAGCCAATAGATCACAATAAGTCATCAAGCCCACAACAAACAATAATAACCTAGGTAATCCATCCCGACTTCATAGTTGAAGGCGTTAATTCTTTGTCTAACAATCTCTACTAATCAGAGTGTAACTCAAGTAAGCTGTAACCTACCTCGAGACCGAGCAGGTGCCGCGAACATCCACTTAATCTTCATTTTCCATTTCCAAAAAGAAGGCCGAGACAGAAAGGTCTAAGGATAGCAAGGAATCCGGGTAAGCACGTGTCAAGGATTAAGGTATTCATACCCATTAAGAATCTCGAGCATCTAAATACAACTCCGGGCCCACAAAGGTAAAATAACAAATTTCCCTCAAATTAGTTTTTCTAGGTTTCCATTGACTACTAATCTAGATCTTATGGTTACCTACACCAAAACAAGTCATAATGGAATTCTTCTACAAAATCCCCAATTTCAAGAAAACCATGACTTAACCCATTTGAAGAAATAGTGGAAGAAATAGAATTTGGTGTTGGTTAATTAGCCTAGAATAGGAATCTAAGAGTTCCTTTGAAAATTTCATGGTTCTAATTAAAGAGACCCATTTTACCTTCCTAGGGTTTTGCAAGTTAAGAAGTCACCATTTTATTAATCTCTATAATCAAACTTAGTAAATGAAGGAAGAGATTCAAGAGAGATGGAATAAATAAGGCCTAGAGGTTACCTTTCCCTAGGTTCCATGAGATTTTCTCTGAAAATATCCCAAATGACGGTTTAGATTGAGAGTTGGGTTAAAATTGAGGTCAAAACCCGAGATGAACTTTAAATACTAGGTCTGTCCAGCATTATTCGCTATGGCGGTCAAGGGATCGCTTTTGCGAGCAACTACAACGAAGTACAGAATGCGATGGCAGTCTTGAGGAGGTCCGTCTCTTCCGCCATGGTGGAAATAGAATCCGTTGGGGTGGAAACCTTAGGTGGCAAACAGGCCGCTATAGCAAGCAACGATTCGCTGTGGCGAACCTGCTGCAGCGATCCATCCCTCATTGTGGCGAAGTTTTGGTCCCAATGGCCCTAAATCAATTTTTAATTTCCTTCTATCTTAACTATGGTTCAACTTAAATTTAAAATCCCTCCCACACAACTAATGGGCACAACTGATCAAGAAAGATTAGGACTCGAGTAGAGGAAATTCGGTAACAGCCAAATGGGTCGTTACACTATTTATAAGTTCTACCTTTCTATGCCTTCCTTCTATTCCTAATACCCACTCTACTATCATAATTGCCATACCACTCACAAATACCATTTTATACTAGAAAATAACCAATAACTTATCTTTATTAATACCAATGCTCAAGCTCCTATGAAACTTTCATCCTTTAATTACCAACTTTGGTACTCTCAATGGCGTGCTGCCTTGATTGGATATAACTTTACCTAGTATATTGTTTCTCCTCCTGCAAAACTACAACTAAACTTTTTAAATTGGGTCCGACTAGACCATTTGCTCTGAAATGCACTTGTAGCTTCCCTCACTTTAGAGGTAGAAGCATATGTGCTTTCAGATGCAACTTCCTATGCTGTGTGGATAAGTTCTCCATAATCTGTATGGCTGACCTTCGCGTGCCCATCTCCTTACCAATGAAAGAGTCTTTGACACGAGTGAACAAAGGTACTATATCTATGGCAATGTTCCTTCAACAAGTGAAGCAGCTTGTTACAACTTTGAATGTTGCTGGAGAAAATCTAAAAATGGATAATGTTACCATTCATGTTCTTAATGGATTCCCCTTTGAAAATAAGATCGTATTACTACGATTCGTGTGCGGGAAACTCCTCTCTCTTTTGATAAATTCCATGAAAAACTTTGCATCATGAAACTTCTTCCATTTCTGTTTCAGTAACAACAAATTACACTTCTCACAATGGTGGATCGAACAAACATATTCTAACGACCCATTCAGTCGTTTTAGGTATTTTACTTTTTTTCTTTCAAAATAACCTTTCCAGTAGTCTGACTTCCTAAATTTAGAACTTACGGGGATGAGTGGTGTGATTTTCGAGACCATTGGGTGAGCCATGGTTGGTTTTGAAGATTTTAAAGTCTTCTAAGTTGAATAAATCAAAATAGTTGACCAATAGTTGACTTTTGAATGATTGCATTCGGAATCAAATTTCAATAGTTTTATTAGGTTCAGAATGATATTATTCACTTAATTGAGCTCTTGGTTCGGGTTTCGAGGTGTCTAGTTATCTTTGGGGTCTATGGTTGAGAGGTTGGTTTTGGTTTGAGTTAATATCGGGTCAAGGTGATGTCTTTTGAGAAATCCGAGTGCGCAAGCATGTTCGTAATGTATTTTTTGAAAGATATGCATTTGTGGTTTGTGTTCGGGAGATTTTGAATGAGTTTCGGGTGATGGATTGGAAGAATTGGGACTTAGCTTTTTATTCCAGGTTTTAGGTGCACTACACCTACGGGCATGGGTGCGCAGGTACAGAGTCGCACCTACGGGTGTCCTTGTACACTTAGGATCAGGTAGGTTTTAAGTAAGGCTCACACCTGCGAGGCCCCTTGCGCAGAAGGATCGCTAAATCAGTACATAAAATCACCACTTCAAATCTTATTTTCCTATTCACATAATTTGAGTTCCACACTTCGATTTTGGGAGATTTAAGAGAGGTTATTCACGCTTCTTCTTGGAGTAAGTCTCTTAGCTCAATTTGAGTCATATTAATGGTCCCTTACATTGTTTTACCTTTCCTTTCATGAGTGAAGGTAGAAAAACTTGGGGGTTGAACCCATTTCTAAGAGTATGGGTTATATGCAATTAGATGCTTAGACTTAGGCCTTTGAGCCTATCTTATGGATTTAGACCTAGCAAACATTCGGTAAACTATTTCTAGCACCAAATTACAAATTCAATCTGTGTTTTAGATGATTTGATTTAGGATTTTTAGCACATTTTGGGATTCGGCTAAAATAATGAAATTGAAGGCTCATTTATCTTAATATTATGACAAATTAGACTATGGGTAGGGTGAATTTGACTTAAAGTATCCATTATGCCCTCGCGGGCCCGGGGTCACTTTTGGGGTGGTGTGTTTGGTTTCCATTTAGAAGTATATCATTAAGGGTATTCATGGATTCATGTTCTAATATAAAATGCGTACTTGCTAGACGTTGGTTGTTCTAAGGCTCTCCGAAAGAGAAAGACGTTGGCTTGAGGTTTGTGGCTCCTGTCCGCCTTCGAGGTAGGTTACAGCTTACCTTTGTTAGACTCTGATTACAAAATCGTATGTAATGGTAGATATTGACGGGGAAAGCATGATAGTCCTTCAGGCATGATTTTGGTGATAAATCCACTAGTTTGCTATGGATGTTGTTATGTGGGCTTGCTGCCATGTTTGTTATTAACTTATGATTGTTGATTGATATTCTAGTTACCGGATATCCCACTAACTTCATAAAAAGGGAAGAATTATATATTAATGATTTGAGTTGTGTTCGACATTCATGATATGCATCTATTGGTTACGTGATCTGCGATATTGTTGAATTGATTTCTATGCATTGGCGTACCATCCATTTTTCTGCATGATTTGTTACAATGAAAAGAAAGTGATTGATAGCCTCTGAGATTTTTGCCGGAGAGTGAGTTGATTGATAGCTTCCAAGGTCTTTGCCAGAAAGCGAGTGTTATTGATAGCCGCTAAGATCTTTGCCGGAGAGGAAGTTGATTGATAGCTTCCCAAGTCTTTGATAGGAAGGGAGTGTTATTGATAGCTGCCGAGGTCTTTGCCGGAGAGTGATATATATTGATAGCTTCCGAGGTCTTTGCCAGAGAGCGATGTGGTCCATGGACTTTGCGAGTTCCCCATAGGTCATGACTTTGAGGCATAGCCCTTAGCATGTGTGTACAGTATTGGGGAGGTGACCGGGGAGGCATTGCATTGCATTCATTCATTTACTCATTGACTCTTACTTGGAATTTATACACTCTCTCTTATCTTATACTTGAACATGTTTCGTGACTGTACTTGATTGCTTATCTGTTGTACGTGTTGAATTTCTTCCTTTTACCTATGTTATCTAGTCAATATTGACATATGAGGCCTACGAGTATTAGTGTTGTACTCATACTACTCTTGCTGCACTCCTTGTGGGGGTGCAGAGTCGATCCATGTTATTGTTCGAGACCTCGTAACTGATCTAGGATGTCCGTCAGAGACTTGGGGTGAGCTACTAGTCGGATCTGAAACCCTGAATTTGTTCTTATGTTCCACTGTCTACTTCCTATTCTATAGATAGTTTCTCATTGCTTTACTTGGAGTTTTGTTATGTCATTACTTGGATAATGTATTTCTTTTAGAGGCTCATGTACAAGTTAAGACTAGATTTTGGGGATTGTAATACTTCTTATTATTCCGCATTGTATATTAATAAAGAGTAACCCTTTTAATGTAATTGTTGTATCCACTTTTGTATATCTAACTTTTTAAACGATGTGATTAAGTGAAGGGTTCGCCTACCAGCGGGGTAAGTGTGGTGCCCTCACGACTCGCGAAATGGGTCATGACACACATCAACAACAAAAATCGTTACCCTGCTAATATTATGAAGTGCCTGGAAGTCCAGTGAATCAATGCTAGAAGTTATTTCCTCGGTCTAAGCTGTTGACACCTAATTTTTGACCTCTCATAATTTAATTTAATTTAATTACTCAGAGTCCTTGGATGACAAACAAAGTGAATCATGCATTTAAAAGGGTCAAAATGATTCTTATAAATTATTTGGGTCAATATTCACCCCTTTCAACTGGTGAAATGATTTCTATAATGTTATAAATTATCTGGAAATTAATTGGTGTATTTTATGACATTTATGAGATATTTGTTAGATTTAATCAAAGAAAAGTAATTTCAAAATAAAATCAAATTAGCAAATACATTATTCCCTTTAATCCAAGGAGTTTGAGTAATTAAAAGAACTGACCATTTTACCCCTCAATCTTTAATTTGTATATTTGCATAATTTGCCATAATTAATCATAATTTGTTTCTAGTATTTAATTAGGATAATGAGTCAATTAGAGGGACATTATTGCAAATTGATTTTTTTTAAATTATTTAATTGTTTATATTACAACCACGATTGAATTAGCCAATTCATGGTTTAAGGCAATTGGGGTCGTTTTTGCAAAATTAGCCTTTTAATGGCCGTAACTGAAATAGCCAAATTCATTTGGCTCAAATTGATTAAAGTCAATATTGCAATCTAGTTTTAATTGTCTAAATAGGCCAAATAGGGCCATAATTGAAATGATCAAATTGGATTTAAAACCAACTGAGGTTATATTTGCAAATTAAGTCTGTCTACACAATTAGTCGTGTTTTAAAATTACTTAAAAGGCTAGTTATGTTTTAATTACCATAATATGATCAATAATAGATATTTTAGCATTTTTCATTTATTTAATTTACCCACCTCTACTCTTTAGGTGCGTATATACGCTAGATATATGTATATATACACGTCTAATATACATGTATAGGGCCCCTTTTCTTTTTCCCAAAATAATGGACCAGGCCTAATCCACTAAGTGGACCGACCCGGCCCATCCGACAAACACAATAAGGGGGCAAAGTGAATGACACTCCCCCCATTTCTCATTTTCCTCCGCACTAAACGATCACTTATACCCCCTCCCCTCGCCTCTCCCCTTTCCCTTCTCATGAAAACACGCATAGGGTTCCTCTTCTCTCTCCACGCCAAAAATGGTAACCATTCAGGACTCGCAGGCTTTCATCAGTGTTTGTACAACTATTCTCATACAACAATCGATATTTAGCTTCACTTCACTCCAAACACAGTACTAGTCCTTTCCCCTTTTGCTTTTCTTTTAATTTTCAAGTCAAACAATTTGATTTTCTGTGTTTCGCTCATTCTATGAATGTATTTTCATTGGTTCCTAAGAGGTTGGCTCGGATCGACCTATAGCGGGTCAGATCCAACCGTATATTCTTGTTATCTTTAAATCCTAAGCGTTGATTTTGTGTATTCAGAGTTTATTTATGAGAATTCCATCTTGTACCACATCATTGGTTTTAAGATTTTTTTTTCATAGCTTTGGGGTTCTATTTATAGAACCCCAACCTTCATAATTGGAACAAGTTTGGAACACTCAAGCATAGGCAAAAGCTTAAAGTCTGAGTTTCCACTCGAGTTCTAGGTTGCCTTAGTCAAAATTTTATCCTTAGCTGTTTAAGGGTTAGGTTTTCTAGTTCAAATTTTTTAATTTTCTTTCATGTGTTTGGCTGAGTTCGAGGATTGGAAGCACTAGGGCTCCAAATTTAATCTTGTTCACGGCTGCACATAAAAAAGGTAATCTTCTGTCCTTTTATTGTTTTTTTCTTGTTTGGTGCTAATTTCATGTGTGTTTAGATTAGTTTAAGTATTGCAGTTTTGTTAATGTGCTTAGTTAGCATTATGTTTGAATATTGTAGTCTAAATGACCTTTTAGAAAAATTATCTGGATCACTGCTTAGTCACCTGGATGCCTGATATGCTAATATATGATCATGAAACTTAATAGTATTGGTTTAAATGGATCTCTGGTGGTACTTTTTTCACTTATAAAAGGATTAATATTATTAGTTGAGTGAATTTTACTAAAAGGCCTTAAATATGATGAAAATAGGATTACTAAGTGTGATTTGAATCTGTCCAAGTCTGTTATGTACACTGTTTAAACCATTTTATAAAGGTTGTGACTAGATGTTAAGCACATGTTGATCATGGACGAGAACAAGACTAATAATGATGTTTGGCCTTCTTTGAGAATTGAAGTATGTTGTTTCTTGGCTCTGTCTTGTTCTGTTTTACGTGTAAGCCAGTCCTAAAATAAGTTGTATAGGTCTGTCCAGGTTCTGATATGATTAAAAGGGAGGTAAGAATAACTTCATAACTAGAATACTAGGTCAAGTTAAATAAAATATCAACCTGTGTCATTGCCAGTTTAGCATTTGGTAGGAGTTGACTTAATGATGTTGTTTGAAGAGTCACAAGTGTCCAGGGGCAATCCATGAACCACTTGACATCAAGAAACCTTTTAAACGATACCTTAAAGAGAGGATGAGGAAGAAGCAAGTTCAACTTGGTTCACCATATCTTTCCTCCAAATAAGAGGTATCATGGCATACTCTAGGTGTCCATGGGGGTCACGTTTGCCAAATAAACATACTTGGCCGTTAAACTTCATCATTGAGCCAAAGGATGGGTCTAAAATGAATATATTAAGTGTTTAAGTGAGCCTGTTGAAGCTATAAGATGTACTTGTCCATTTGATGTTATTAATTTTCTGGAGATTAGGAAAGAATTGGTCAAGTTGAAGTCATGGTACTAAGTCACATTTTGAACCAAACGCTAGACCATAGGAGTCATAAGACTTGTTTGGACCCTCTGCTTGTTCCTCTCTTCTTGGAAATCTGTTAAAGTTTAAAAAGGGCCTAGGCTTGAATCTCATTTAAGGTCAGGTGTATTTGAAACTTACTCCTCCTCTCTGTGTTCTCTGTCGTCCTTTTTGAGTCAACTGATGCCCAAATGATCATTACTATGTCGTTTTTGATTGCTTGAGCTTGCCAAATCTTGATTCCTTTATATTGTTCTTGCTTATAGTGGAAATGTCAACCTGCTTTGTGATCTAGTTTTGATTCCCAATCCTCTCTGTGATCTTGATGTCAATGTGTTTAACCTGCAATCTCTTACTTTGTCTTGATACTGTTATAGCTTGGGCTATAAGTAAATGTTGATCTAATATGGCATAATAGCCAAGTGGGTTGTCGATCAAGTTGAGGTTGTGTATGGGCTTGTAGTAGAACTGCTTGTCCTAGTTAGTTTGAGTACAAAATGTCCTTGGTTTGAGTTGGAAATTTTGCTTTAAAATTGGAAAGACTAATCAAGTGGTTAACTGAATCATAGATGTAAGATTTATGGTTTTAAGGTTAAATATACATAAGGTATATACATCTAGTAAGTAAAAGGAAGGAAGGTTACATTTAGCCTTAACTCTCAACTGGGCCGCTATTTGGAAGGTAGACGGGCCTTGCCCAATTTAACTTCATAAAGAGAAGTGGTGGAAATTTCACTTAGCCCAAAGTAGGAATTAAAGGGGCTCGGGTACTTTTCTTCTGTATTTGATCTTGGGTTGCTAAAGCCCAGTAACGTATATGTGTTGTTTTACTTGTGAATTATATATATATATATATATATATATATATATATATATATATATATATGTAAGTTTAGTAGATTGAAACTAACCGGGTCCCTCTTCTTTTTTCCTCCTTCACTTCATGGCCATTCGGGCCGAGTCCAGCTTGGCCCAACAGGTAATTCTTTCGCATTATCGGGTCCGATGAAGAAAACTCGTAGAAGGCCCAGCCTTGGGTGAAAATAGTCAATTAGAGGCTTGGTACGCCCTTGGCCTTCTCCTTTCTCTTATTTAATTACTCATGCTTTCTTGATGTTATAATTTGTTGTATTTATGCTTGTAAACACTTGTCAAACTCTTATGTGTATTAGAATCCTTATTGTATGAACTAGTAGTCTTAGGACAACAGTGCTTATGCTGTTTTGTTGACTTTAGGTCCCCAGAACAAATTTTCAAAACACAAGCTTAGTATAAACAAACTGTCAAGATAAAAAATGGAAAGACAATGGATATGAAAAATTAAAAGGAATTTCGAAACCTTGAGCACTATAACATTTTCGATCTTCAAAAGTAGATCAAAAATTTATAATAAGAGACATATACCTTCCTTCTTCTTTTTTTTCTTTTTTTTTTTTTTTGTTGTTGTTGTTGTAAAAAATCAACTAAGTTTTTGGACCCAAACGGAAAAAGGGAAATAAGCATTTTTTTGCCATAGCCCAATAACAAGAAGAACTAAGAATTTTTGGGTTAATACTTCTGATTCAAAAGGAAAAAATAGTCTGTAAATGAGACTTGGGCAAAACCCAAAAAATACAGTTTCTTTATTTAAAAATGGATGGGCCTTAAGCCTAAATTCGAAGATAAAAATCAGTTTTGCATGTGTGTATAATAATAAAGAGTAAAGCCTTTATATGAGTCAAGATACGTCGAAGTTGATTCGTAATTATAAAGGTATTTGGAAGGGCGGTTAAACGTATTAAACGGATTAACCCGAAACCAAGTATGGGATGATGCATGAACAGAATTGTACTTAAAACGAAATAATTTTTATACCTTTTATAGACAAAATATACAATTCTTATACATAAAAGGAAATTATTCGTATTCGGATATTGCAAATACTAACCTAAATATCCCATATATAAGGGAGATATATTCAATTCTTTTTCAAATTTAAATGATATGCAATATATAACAGATTTTTAAATACGGGAAAAAACACCAAATAAACAGTTCATGCAAACACCCACACATTGGAATTCGAAGGTCAACCGTATAGTACGGATCCTTAATACTAGGGTGCCTAACATATTTCCTAGGGGATCACCAGAACCCTTACGTAGAACTTTGTATTATGAAGGATTTTTCACAGTATTTGAATAAACCCTTCAACCCGGTTTTCCTAATTTCCTAAAAATTAGGTGGCGACTCTTTTTCAAAACAAAGTCCAAAAGAGCACCAACAAGTTCGAAGTAGCTTTCCGAGCACTAACCCCGCCCGCGAAATGCGAACAGTTACAGATGACGACTCTGCTAGGACTTAAAAGTTCTAACTCCCATATAATGTGAATTTGTTTACTTTATCTGCTTATGTGTTTACTTTTCCACAATTATAAACTGTCATTGCATGCACATCATAACTCCGCCACTCCTGACATTTATTTTACACTTTGTTCCAAAGGAGACTTCACAGAGGATGTGGTCGTTCCTTGACTATAAAAGCAAATACTTCTTTTCGAACTGTTATGAGGCGGGGTTGGTACGTGATCATCCAACAGCCCTAGCGGTTAAACTCCAGTTATCTCAGACTTACCTAAGGTTCATTAGGAGGACTACACTGTGTTCGGATGGTCTATGACCCGAGGACACCGCATCTAATTTATATGCTATTTGGAAATGTGCTTATGCCTATGTGATTGAACATTGGCCCTACAGGAACCGGGGGGGGGGGGGGGGGACCTTAACCATGTTTTGTTTTGCATATGGACCGAAGAATTTGATTTGACATTGTCCTTGAGGCCCCGGATCTGCTTAGAGCTTGATGGGAATGGTTAGGTGATAAACATCGTAGGACCATCAGCTGCACTTAGGTCGTTTGTCGTCGATTATGATCTTGAAGGGTCGTCCAGAATTAATAGAGGTACTAGCCAAGTATTGGGACGATAAAGAAATGCTATTCCGCTTTGGAAACATTGAGAAGATGCCAACCCTAGAAGAGATTAGGGGCGCTATAGACAGCAATGGAACCTGTATAAGAAGAACACATAAGCCATACCACAATCTGCTATTTCCTTAGAGGCTATCCATAGGCCAGATCTTAAAGTTCCTTGCCTTAACCGAGGAGTCCTGGGCATATGGGAACATGGTGGCCTTCAGAGACCTGTATCGAAGATTCGGGGATGCCGTTGGGTATACTTCGTATCAAAGAGAATTCAAGAGCTGAGAAGAGTGGGACACCGTCAGACCTCTAGCATTTGCCATCGCTTTATTGGGTACTATGGTGTTCCCCAAGGACGAATCACTGGCTATAGACACCCGAGTGATCTACTTAGCTCAAGCCATTTTCTACGTCATAAACAAGGACCAGAAAACTAGGTATTTTGGCCTAGCCTCTATCATCTTGGCGGACATCTTCAGGGCCCTAGACAAATACCATAACCATTTTTTATATTTCCAAGGATGTAATATGTTGCTGCAATGGTGGATTATCAAACACCTTAACATAGCCAGAGAAGTTCAGGGTTTGAGTCGATAGAACAGGATAGGCCGCCTTGTGGATTACTGTCCAAATCTTGGGACTGTGTCTAAAAATGAGTGGGCTAAGTTCTTCACTAGTTTGACTGAAGATCGAATTCAATAGATATTCCCTGAATTCCTATCTGAAACCATAGTAGTGTGGGGGCAAAAATTGTCTGTTTGTGCCAATATTGGGGATCAGAGGGATCCACCCTACTATCCATCTCGAGTGTTGAGGCAGTTTGGGAGAAGTCAAATAATACCCCAAGTAGGGAATCCCGTACAATTCATCATTGAGCACACAGAACAAAAAATCAAGAATGCAGAGATAATACTCAGGGAATGGAATGGTCATGTTAAATGGGGATCAAACACCCAAGCCACGGACAGGTTCGAGGCAGAATGCGATCCAGATTACCATGACTGGCTACAAAGCCATTGGCTAGTATGCCTACACCGAGACCAGCGCTCCGTCACGAAGTACAAGGGGAGAGCTGCTTGAAAGAATGTCTGGAAAGTACGGATGAGCGTCTGGCTAAGATTCTGGAAGAGCCGGATCCCGTGATAGTGAAAATGGAGCTATATCAGATGCGTCTTTACATTCAGACCACCCGTCGATGAGCCAAAAATGCCAAGACAGGTCAAGCATCCACATCAGCCGCTGGAGGAGAACGCCACTGATTTTGTTGCTTTTATTTATTATAGCCCATGTCGGCTTCATCATATTTTGTAATCCCCCCAAGGAAGATATTATTATTATTATTATTATTATTATTATTATTATTATTATTATTATTATTAAGGAATGATGATTTTCGGGGCAATGGTTCATTCTTTACAAATGGCACTTGCATGTTTCATATGATTAGGACGACCTTGGCTCAAAGCCCTAGAAACACTAGTAGTATAACTGTTTACAAATTACATGACTGCTTGCTACATTCTTTACATGCCTACTTGTTATGTATGTTATCATGTATTAAAGCCTGAATACAATTGATCTAATGTTCTAAATTACATACCCAAAAGAAAACCAATTGACTTGAAACTTACCCAAGTTTACCTCCACTAAAAGGTTGATCTACAAGATAGAAAACCAGGAAGATCAAAATATGTTCACCTTAGTAGAGACCATCGAGATATTACGGCTCAAGGTTCAACAAATGGAGGAGCATCAGCAAGAGATAGGGAAGAAGATCGAAGAGGTCGACAGACTGTTGAACTTAGTTGGTACCCCGCTAGAAGGGATACCCCAAGAGCAATATTTTGAGGAACATGTCTCAGAAGAAATAAGAGAATTGGTGACGAATTACATGCCACTAGAAAGTAGGCCGAAGACGCCTCGAGAAGAAGTCCTCGAAGAGAATGGAAATCGGAGAGCAGAATCTAACCCTTGGATAATGGAGTTAGATCCGCAAGAGGAATCAGAGCCTCAAGACAACGCCTCTAAACCGCAGGAAGTTGAGGAAGAACAACCAAGGGAAGCCGAACCCCAGGAAATGGAGAAGAAGAGTCTGAGATTGTGGATATAGAGGACAAGGAAGGCATGAAGCCTTTTGAAATGTTTCCTGAGTTCCAGATGGAAGGGCGCGATATAGATGACAAGTCTGATTACTACGCATCCACTGATGAAGGATCAGACTTCTATGCACCCTCTCCCCAACTAGTACTAGCTACATCCACTATGGTCTCGAGAAATTTTAAAATGATCGACCCTCAGTCGCGCGCATGGTGGGGCATAGCTTTCAAAGCTTGATCTTCTCCTTTTAGGGTGGTGCCTAGACCCGTCAATTATAAGGATGTGTTTGAAAGGATGCAGGCAGTTGGAATACCCTGCGCCTCCCGAGTCTGACTGCCAACCCCCGAGTTGGTTTACACTTATAAGAGGTGCCTTTTCCATCGTAATCAAGTAGGCCACAATTTGGATGAATGTTTAGGGTTAAGGAAAATTATGGTCAGGATGATAGACTATAAGAACATCGAGACCCTATGGGGGCCACATACCTTCCTAGTCCACAATCCTATCATCCCAAGAGAGAAAGTCACCGCTGAAACTCAAATACAACGGTACGACTTTACAATCTTTGAGGAGACGTATGCTCGCATCTTCTCGACATTGGATACTTTAAGGAAAATCAGATCTGTAGAGACTATCCACGAGCCCCTGCCCATGGGGCCTAATAGAAACAAGATCTGTCTGTTCCATAGTGGAGCTATGGGATATGATATCGAGGAGTGCTATGCCTTCAAGCTCGAGCTCGAGCATATGGTTCGAATGGGGGAGATCTTAGTTCTTCTCCCGCCACAATGGTGAGAAGAAGATAGACAATAAAGCATGAGAGAGCAAGTTCATAAGGACAGCGACTTGCTGGACTGCATTTTGTGGGTAGAGGTTAGGTGTCCCCACTTTTGTGCAAAGTTACCCCTTTCTTCATAAATATGTAAGGGATCGCACCGAACTAGTGTCCCTGCAGAGGGATACGCAGGAAGCCCTTGTCGGCCTGGTCTGGAGATGTCTTTAGTTAGTCTTAAAGGATATTTAGGGGAAAAAAATGTATATCCTTCTTTGTAAACGAATTGCGATAGGGCCTAACTTCCCCTGGTGGGATACGTAAGCAGTCTACGTAAGACTCGACCTCTACATAATATAAATTATAATCCCCCCCCCCCCCTCTTTTATTTTTAATTGTTCATAAAAAAAAAGAGAAGGTTTGGCAAAGTAAAATTAACCTCAAAGCCCATTAGACCAAGATCCACCCAAATGAAAAAGCCCATAATATCCGAACCCCTGGAACAAAGGATCAATCAGTATTTTGTCTTTAATACGCGACTTTATGTGCTATGTGCTCCTTTAAATACTAAATGTGTGATATGTTTCTTTATGTGTTTTACATCAGTTAACTAACTCTGTTTACCTTTTGAGTTATTCTTATTTTATAGAAAAAGGCCGATTAGCTTAAATACTGCAAGCTGGCATACTTCACAAGGTCGAAAGCCACGTTAGCATCCCCCTCAAATGACAACAAAGGAAAAGGAAAAATGACTGGTACACCAAGTGATGACAGGAATGAGCTCATCCTCCGCGAAGAAGATATTCGCGACACACAAGAGGCAGCACATTATGAGGAAAGGATGCTAAGACTGAAGCAGCCAATGCTATCAAGGATGCTCCCGCCGAAGGAAGGCAGCCTCCTCCCTCTTTTCCTTTCCTAAGGTCACCAATGCCCGATCACTTCCCCATCTACTCAACAAGAACCATCCCATCTCTGTTAAATCTAATAGACCCGCATCAAGCCGGTACTTTTTATCATACTCCTCCACCAACAAAACATAATCAGGCCTCGGGGACCATCCATTCGGTTCCCTCATACCAAGCTCCCCAGCCAGTGTTCATCAAAATGGCAGTTCGACCACATGTTGTAGTTCTACCAACCGGGCAAACTTTGTCAGTGCCACTCAATCACCCTGCCCATCAAACAGTGTCCTTGTATGCCCCCATCGTTCCAAATGAGTCCTCTGCAGGATACAAAGAGTTGGACCATTATGGAGAAATAGAGAGGGCAGAACATGACAAACGTGCAAGGGATATGGAGAGAAAATGGAGGAACTGCTAGTGAGGTCCAACAGAGCCACCAGAGAGTCTACGGGGTTAAGGTACGATGAACTATACATGCACCCAGATTTGGACTTGCCAGAAGGATTTAAGATCTCGATGTTCGAGATCTTCAACGGAACCAAAAATCCCAAAGCTCATCTCTGTTATTACTGCGACCAGCTGGTCGACGTCAAGAATAATGAAACTATTCAGTCGAAGCTTGACTGGCAAGGCCGCTAAATGGTTCTCGACCCAGGACATGCATCAATGGCTCGCCTGGAAGGATATGGAAGAAAGCTTCATGGAAAGATTTTGATTTAATGTTGAAATGGTGCCAGACCGATACTATCTTGAGAAGGTCAAGCAGAAGTCAACCAAAAATTACAGGGAGCTTGCCAGCCGTTGGAGGGCCAAAGCAGCCCGTTTGCAACCACGCATGAGTGATGGGGAACTAGTCTCCGTATTCATCCGGTTACAGGAATCGGACTTCTATGATAGAATGTTGCGCATGGCCGGGAGGTCGTTTGCTGAATTGGTAAACATGGGAGAGGTCATAAAAGACGGTCTCAAGTCTAGCAAAATCATTAGCATATTCAACAAGGCTCCCGGCCAAGCCGCTCCAGGAGTTTTCCGCAAGAAAAAAGAGGACTAGCAAACATATCCCAACCCTAAAGCCAAACCCCGAAAGGTAAGAAGAGTCACAGTCTTCCCATCAAACCCCACCACATGTCAATTATTCAACTCCTCTCTATAGTCATGCGCCTATATTTTACGCGCAGTGAAGTTTCACTACCACTGTGCCCGCCTATATAGCTCCACCAAATGTGCGAGTACCTACTCACCAACCACCATCACAACAAACCTACCAAACACTCCAACAAACAAACAACATCCCATGCTTACCGCCCACCGCAGAACAACCTACCACAAATCCATCCACCCCCGAACTACTAAAATTGACCACCACTAGCAGCTTACAATGCTCCACGTCCTGCTTTCGAAGGGAAGCCAGCAATGGAATTCACAACACTGCTTGAGCTAAGGGCTCGACTTTTTAGAGAGACTATACGCTACAGGTTTAGTCTAGAAAGTCCCTTAGAAGCCGGCACAGCTAGGGAATAGATTCTACATAGCCGATCAGAATTGCGCTTATCATTTAGGGGCCAATAGGCACAGCAGTGAGGACTGCATAAACCTCAAGCATAAAATTCGGGATCTAATTGACAAGGGAGAGAACTCTTGGAGACTGCAGCGCCCAGCGTAAACACGAACCCGTTGCCTAATCATGGAAACAACAGGGTCCATATGATTGAGAAGAATGAGGACTGGGAAGTTTTTAGGGCATTGGTCCCTAGGATAGTCAAATCTATTGAACGAACAGTGGCTTCCCTCACACTCCAGGAGCATCCTAAGGTCTTGACTCGATGCCAAAAGTTCCTAAAGTAATGTTCAGAACTTTAGTCCTAGCATCAGTGATAGCGCAGGTGGCACAACAGGCAGTGGTCATGACCAAGGAATCAACCATTGTGCAAGCAGTCATAGCCTAGGGCATGACCCGTTCAGGGAGATGATACGCCCTTGAAAAGCTGGTTCAAAACGCCACAAGAAAGGAGAGAACCCAGAAGCGATCAATAACTGAGCGAAAAGCCGAAGATTTCTAGCAGCATATGCAACCGAAGGATTATTAAATTGTTGAGCATTTGAAGAAAACACCGACACAGATATCAATGCTAGCACTGCTGGTCAGCTCTCTACCTCACAGGAAAGCTCTCATGAAGGTGTTGGATGACGCACACGTGCAGTGAAGACTTGGCCGGGCTAGTAGCCCATGTCATCGAAGAACACAAGATCTATTTCTCTAAGGAGGAATTGATAGTTGAGGGAGGAACCCACAACAGAGCTCTTTACATCACTCTAGAGTGTCATGACAAAGTAATAGAAAAGGTGTTTGTGGATAATGGAGTGGGACTCAATGTGTGTCCTTTAACCACATTAACGCAACTTGGGTATTGTTGACACCCAATTTTGTCCCTCCTTTATTCCAATTTATTTCCTTGGGCTTTTAAATTTATTGACGAGGTAAACACTTTATTTTCACTATTATTTTTATTGCTACTACTATCAATATCGTTACTTTCGTTTTCACTATTTTACTATCAACATTACTTGCATTACTTTATCCCAAATTTCAAAATGGTTCGTCATCATTTCATTTTCGGTTTTTGTACTCGTTAAATTAATTTTACTTTATTAAGTCCATTATTTTCTACATATTAATCACTAATTATCGTTACATATGTACAATTTAATCACGTAGAAGTTGTAGAAGTTAATTATTAAGAAGCCCGAAAATAATTAAATAAAGGAGGAAAGATCCATGTTTTCGACCAAGTAAATGACCCATTCGGTAATTCACAACCAACCCACTACCATTTCAATTCGGCCAGCCCAACAAAAATTCACCCGATCCAGCCCAACATTTCCCGACCCGACCGGCCCACATCGTCATTTTCACCTCATCAGTTCCTAACCCTAATCAAAACAGACGCCACACTTTTCTCCCTTCACGCCTCCCTCCGCCTCTTCCTCTCTCCTCCATTTCAAGTAAAACCTCAGCTCCCTTTCAACCATGGCAGATCCCTGCCGCCCCACTCTCGTGCAACACTCCTCTTACCTCTGCTCTCTCTCACAGTCCCGTCGTCTTCTCTCTTCTCACGCCTTTCTCTATTTCTAGCGAAAAATCAGTCCCCTTTCACCCTCACAGATTTTGCCACCCTATTTTCGTGCAAGTTTCCCCACATTTATCCCATGCGTATCAAAACCAGATGAAGCCAAACAGAGCAGACCTGAATTCAAACCAAATCTCACCATTCTGAGTATAAACCTGACCGAATCACGTGGATGGGCTACAAGTTCGTCCAAAACTCCTCCAACGTTCGAATTTCCAACAATTTTGACCAGATTTCGAAAGTTTTAAACTCAAAACCCCGCCCAAAATTTTTTAAAAAAAAACCTAAACGTTTACTATAAATACTCACCTTCTTGACCCACAAAAGGGGAGTTCTTTTTAGCAGCTTGAATTCTCTGAAATATCACCCTAAGTCTACAGCAAAGAAAAAGGACGAACATTTTTTTGAAAATTGCTCGAGAAAAATAGAGTTTCTTTTTTTAACAAGCATATATTGTTTTCGTTTAATATCAAAAATTTCGATTCAAAAGACTTTTTTCGAGTTCAGTTTCTTCGTGTTCGAGAGTGTATCGGAGACCCGACGCCTTAGTTCACTGCACTCGAGGAAGGTAAACAATCCTTCTTTAAGAAGTTTCATTTCAGTTTTAGTAGCTTAAGAAGCAGTTATATGTTCATACATGTTTGTTTCAGTTGGTTGAATCTCAGTTTGATGATTTATAGTATTACGCATGCTCGGGATCAGTTAGTTTGATTTTTCTTTAAGGTTGCTTGTATGTTCTTGGCTTAATTTAGTTTGGGGTTTTGCAGTTTAATGGTTGATAGCATCTATAGGTTTATGTATTATTTTAGTTTAGTTTAACTTCAGTTTTGTTTTAGGTGTTTGAATGAGTTCATGTGTGGATGATTACGTCGATAGTGTTTGGTTTCTAATTTAGCATGGTCATAATTATCAGTCCTGTTTAGATTAGTTTAACCACTTGTTAGTCCTCAGTTAAGATGATCTTGCTTTCATTAAACGTATGTTTGTTTGCTTCTGTATGTGTCTGTTAGGCTAGGAATTGTTGTAAAAATTTTATGGGAATAAGTCAGCCTGAATGTTATCTGATTTCAGTCCAGTGAACTCTAAAGAATTTCCTATAAGAGTATACGTGAAAAGAGATTTATCCTCAGATACTTGTTTCGTCTTGATTGGTTTTAAGATGTTTCAAAACGGTTAAGGTCCAGTAGAAATGCTCATCCGGTAATTAAGGAGTTTTCAGTTTAAGTAGTCTTCCTCTTTTCCATTTAACTTCTCATGTGCTACTAAAAGAAAGCAGGGGAATATTGCATAACAGTTTAAAGAAAGGTAGTAGTCACTATTGCTGTATGCTTATATTTACAATTTAAAATACGACTTGTGAATTTTCAGGTTTACCTTGTTAGTTTAAGAAATAGAATATAGTTAAGTTAAGACACTTTCTAGTGAGGATAACTCTGTTCTAACTAGGTGTTTTCCTTTTCGAGTTGGTATGATTCGAAATAACTAGTTTATGAAGAAAATGTGTTTTCCTCCCAACTGATTATGTTTATTTGCTTAAACATATTTCATGTCTTGCTGTGAGGATTCAAGCTTGTTAGTTTAATACCTAATATCATTATTGTAATATGACTTTGGGATATCCGTTCCCCTGTTAGAAGAAGTATATCTCTAATTAAATCTATACTATGTGGGATGTTAGCTATAAATATATAACAAGTATAACTGTGACATTTCGTGATGATTTCAAGATGATTGGCAAAGTGAGAACATTCAGTTTTCCTTGGCTCATTAGATAAGTTACTGGTTGTGTTTAGAAATCGAGGAAGTTGATACTCAAATTGATTCTCTTTTTGATCGCTGGGTCTGCCAGGTCCGAGACATGGGTCTGTATTGATAGTTAATTGTTAAAGGATCATATTTAATTCTTTTTCTTACCTAGTGTACTTAGAAATCTTTTATAAAAAATGACATCTTTTATTAAAAGTAAAAGCGATTTCCAAAAGGACATAGAATATGTGATCATTCATTTGTTGTGTGTGGGTGGAAAATCAAACTGATTGTTCTCGTCTGAGTCATCTGGGCAGTGTCCTCTTTAGGCTTACATGTGGCTGTGAATTGAATGATCATGTTATTTTACCTTGTTTACTAGCCTTTTTTTGGTGTTATAAAAGATTCATATCACTGTGCTAACCTTTCGTTACCTTTATTTGTTTACATGAACACTGGAGCCGAAGAGTTCCCCTTGGGACTCGATGCCATCGCAAGACCCGAACGTGCATCTACTCTCTCAAAGCTCATCTGAACGAAAACCGAAAAGGAGCGAGTCGAAATGACAAGCAATCAAATGTTTCTTCCATTTGATTACGATACTCGATAATGTTTATTTTTCCTCCTCAAAGATTATCGTAGATATTTGTTGCTTTGTTTGTTTCTGTGATCTGGCCGAATTTGAGGCATTAGAAATTAAACGAAATCAGTTTAGATATCTAGAGAACACTTAGTATTGATCAAGTTATTTGGCATATAGAACCATCACTCCTAGATAATAGTTATTCATTTTTATCACATGAAACATAGTATCTAGCTGTAAGAATTTTGAATCTATGATTAAATTAGAGTAAGAATTTACATAGCTTCATTTTTGTTGTCCTAAATTTTGGAAAGATCTTAGGAATGTACATTGTCAAGTTTATAAAGAGATAAAAAAGGAATTTGAAGTTAAGGGAAACTCAACCTCGGTTAGGACGTTTTAACGTTTGGTTATCATTTGTGAGAAATTAGAAGGTTATCATATCCAATGAAGAAAGAAGTTTTGTCCATAAGGAGCTAAAATACCACAATACATTTTAGTCATTGCCTTTCACTTTAAACACTAATTCCCACTCTTCTTAGTTTAAATCAACTACCTTATAAGATAATACTTACATTTTACACTTAGTCTAATTATAAATAAGTCTGGTCGGTTAACCGTTATTAATGGATATTAGAGGATGCCTAATACCTTCCCTCTAGATTAGTTGAACCCTTACCTAGATCTTTAAGTTTCGTAGACCTTAAACGGAGTTAACTTTAGAAATAACTTTAATAAACTTTAGGTGTCCTAATTCACCGTAAATAATTAGGTGGCGACTCCTTTAACTTTAATTAACCCCGGAATTACCGGGATGTTGTAAACTATTTTGACTCCGATTAAAATAGGGTATAACAGCTTGGCGACTCCACTGAGGACACTTAGGTTCTAACCATAACGGACTTAGTTTTAATTAGGCTTTGTGTGCTTGTTTTAATTACTTTATTTGTTATTAACTGTTTTTACATGCTATTAATTGTTTGTTTGATATAAACTATTTACGTGTTACTGCTTTGATAAACTGTCATCCCGTATCATTTTCCTCCACTCCTGGAAAATTCACACAAATTCACACACTTAAAGCGGTTTCGCGGTTCGCGGCCGTACACTACAAAATCACCCTTTATTGGATTGATCTTGTGGATTTAGTCGATCGGCGGTGCAGTCGACAGCCACGGGCTTTCCATTCTCAAGTTTTCCACTTGGGAGAATCTTGTGTCATAGGAAACCAACTCTTAGTCAACCTAGGGTAGAGCTAAACCAACACCCTGTATTAGGAGCATACATTTTATGACCTAGGAGGTTTAATACCCTTGGTGTATTAAACCCATTAGATGACTTTACCCAAAACGTCCAAGTGGGTTCACGACCCCGAGTGACACTAATCATACTTTATGTGCATGTTTGAAGGATAACTGTGCCTAAATATGGACTATTTGCTTTAACTAATTAAACTTTAGGGAGGAGGGAATGACTAACGTTTCTGTGACAGGTATGAATCTACATTGGAGTACGTCCGTGATACACAATCGACGAAAACCAAGGACACGACAAAATGGAGCTGTACATTTAGACATAGGAAATTGTATTTACTTTACTTAGATTTGGAAATACTTTACGTTGTATTCGTTTGGTATGTAATAAAATTACATTACTTTTGTACTTTATTTCGGGAATTAGAAATTGTTTAATTAGCCAAAAGCAACGGGATGACGTATTATGGCACACTTTACCCTTCAAACAAACGATAGGCCTACCTCTGGCACAAAGAGGTCACATGCATATTAGCACGCGTTATTATTTGATATATTCGTTTGACAACTTGTTTGACTTTGCTTGATGATTTATTTGCTACATGACTTACTTGACTTTACGTGATCATGACTTTGCCTAGATGTGCTAATAAAACTAATATCATTTGCATTTTTTATGTTTCATTTTTCTTTTATTTTTATTCCCAAAAGAGTTGATTCGTGTTGACATTCGAGCTGGCCGATCACCCTTACCGCACAAGGTCAAAGACATCATCGTTACCTCGTCGTAGTTGGGTTGTTCAAGGAAAAGAAATCATTATGTCTGATCTGGCCGCAACTATTTCAACTGGTTTGGAAAACATCGTGATTTCTAGTGATCCCCCCAAGAATTCCGAACATAGGACTACTATTCAACATGATGAACATATCGCCCGCCTGACTCAAGAGATCGAGGACCTATGTGGAGTGCTAAATCAGGCTAGGGACCTGACAAATTTGTTTGTTACACTCCAAAGTCCACCTCCTGAACCTAGAAATGTCGCACCAAACCCACCTCGTTTTCCATCACTCGAATCCCCAGTTCTTGAACATTTTCCTCCACAAAATAATGCACCTACCAACAATAACTTTCCTCCAATCACCCTCGCAAACCCACCAAATTCGTCATCCGTCTATACTCCTCCACAAAGTCAACCACCCACCTACACTACCTATACTCCTCCACAAAGTCAACCACCCACCTACGCTACCTATGCTACTCCAAATCCACCACCCGTCAATCCACCAAATCAACCGCTAGCTCACACTTCTTATATCCCTTTAACCACCAACATTAATCCACCACCTACAACTACTCCTCTAAACCCACCAAACCAACTACCTACAAATACCACCTACAACACACCACCTTCAGTTCAAAACACCCCCACCGTCCAAACTTATCCAACCCAACATATACAAGGGGCACATTTTGTCACTCCTAATGCGCAATATGTTCCTCCGGTATATGCAGCGAAAACACAAGCCTTTACCAACCCAGTAACGGTCAGGTTCCAGCCTGAGGTGTATCAATACGAGGAAATGGAAAAAGAGGCAAAAGCAAAGGCAGATGATATGTTGTTAAAAGAGATCCACAGTCTCAAAGAAGCAATGAGAAACCTTCAAGTTGCTAGGGGAAGTAAGAGTGTAGAATACGAAGATCTGTGTGTTCAGCCTAACGTTGATTTACCCGTAGGCTACAAGCCGCTGAAATAGATCTTTAAGTTTCGTAGAACTTAAACGGAGTTAACTTTAGAAATAACTTTAATAAACTTTAGGTGTCCTAATTCACCGTAAATAATTAGGTGGCGACTCCCTTAACTTTAATTAACCCCGGAATTACTGGGATGTTGTAAACTATTTTGACTCCGGTTAAAATAGGGTATAACAGGTATGACCTTGGCAAAATACGCCAGAGCAGGACCAACGTTAGGCGTTTGATGGGTCCTGAAGTGACTCTTCGGGGGAGATAGACCTGCACATCCGGATAGGACCTACCTCATTCACAACAGAATTTCAAGTCATGGAAGTCACCGCCAACTACAACCTGCTTTTGGGAAGACCATGGATACACTCTACCGGTGTTGTGGCAGGGCCAAGAGGTTGTGTTTATAGCTGGAAAGGGTACGCAGAAGTATCCTGACAACATCATACCAGTGATTGAAGGAAACCCCAACAGATCAGACTTCCATGTGATGGAATATGTCGGGGTAACCCATGCTGAAGAGAAAGTCAGCAAACCGATGCCGGCAGTAAACAAAATGATTGCCTCCACGATGTTGAGAAGTGGTTTTGAGACAGGAAAAGACTTGGAGGGCATAACTGAACCTGTGCCAATACTAAAGAAGAACTACCACTTCGTCCTCGGGTATATCCCTAGCAAGGACGAGCTCACGAAAGCCATCCAGAGAAAACAACGGATGAGGAATTTGCCTCAACCTATCCTAGGGTTGTACCAGTCATTTCCTAAGAGGACCGATGCAGGGAAATGATGAAGCTGACAAAGGCTTAGAATTGTTGTTTCGAGAAGAAGAATGTTGCGCAATCATTGAAGAATGCCAGGAGATGCCGACCATACGCAGTCTAAGGCTGGGGGAATGCTTGGATAATTGGACATCCAGTCCTCTCTTGGCTCCTCGTAATAACAATAATAAAACAACCAAAAACGTCATGACCTGTCGCGAAACGAATGAGGAGAATGACGAGTTAGAGTATGAGAAGTACGACGAGGAGACGATGATGCTAGAGGGTTTAATAGAAGGATTGGAAGAATTGGAAGACAAGGAAAAACCAAACATGGATAAAATCGAGGTAATCAACCTCAGTCGTAAAGAAAACATCAAGGAAACACGAATCAGTGCGCATTTGGAAGTGTCACAGAAAGAAGAACCTATAGGTCTACTGAAGGAATATGTAGACGTCTTCGCCTGGTCATATGTTGACATGCCAGGATTTAGCACCGAAATAGTTGCCCACATATTGCTCATCAAAGAAGGCTTTGCACCAGTAAAAAAAACTCGAACTTTTAAACCGGACATGAGTATCAGAATCAAGGATGAAGTGGAAAAATAGATCGAATCTAGAATAGTGGAGGTGATGTCCTACCCACTTGGTTGACCAACATAGTGTCGGTGCCTAAGAAGGACGGGAAAATCCGAATTTGTGTGGACTACCGGGATCTCACCGGGCTAGCCCAAAAGATAACTTTCCCCTTCCAAACATCCACATTCTCATTAACAATTGCGCCAAACACGATTGCATTGTGGAGTGTTTCGCTGGATCCCATTATATACTTATGAGTGAAGAAGACGCCGAAAAGACGGCTTTTATCACCCATTGGGGAGTCTACCATTACCGGGTAATGTCGTTTGGCCTCAAAAATGCTGGGGCCACATATATGAGAGCAATGACCACTTTGTTCCATGATATTATACATCGAGAAATCGAAGTATATGTGGATGATGTCATCATAAAGTCGAGAGAGAGTTCGGAGCATAACACGCACTTGCGTAAATTCTTCGACAGGCTTCGGAAGTTTAACTTGAAGTTGAACCCAGCAAAGTGCGCATTTGGAGTGCCCGCAGGCAACTTTTTAGGGTTCATAGTTAGCAGCAGAAGCATTGAATTAGACCCTACCAAAATCAAGGCAATTCAAGAACTGCCTCCTCCCAAAACCAAGAACGAAGTCATGAGCTTCCTAGGAAGGTTAAACTACATCGAGCGACTCATAGCCCAGTCAACTGTGATTGTGGAGCCAATTCTCAAATTGCTTAAGAAAGACGCACCCACAAAGTGGACGGAGGAATTCCAAAAGGCGTTCAACAAAATCAAAAAATATCTTTCCAACCCTCCAGTCCTGGTACCACCCAGACCAGGGAATCCATTGCTACTGTACTTGTCAGTATCAGATAATGCTTTCGGATGCATGCTCGCCCAACATAATGAGGAAGGGAAAAAGAAACATGCCATTTACTATCTGAGCAAGAAGTTCACGTCGTGCGAGTCGAGATACACGCTCGTGGAGAAAACATGTTGCGCCCTAACTTGGGGCGCCCTAACATTGGATGCCCAAAAGTTAAGGCATTACCTGTCGGTGTTCACCACCCACCTCATCTCCAGAATGGAACCATGAAGGTATATCTTTCGACAGCTGACGCCTGTGGGAAAGTTAGCCAAATGGAAGATGCTACAGGGTGAATTCGACATAGTATATGTAGTACAGAAAGCAGTAAAGGGACAAGCATTGGCCGACTTGCTGGCAGAAAGTCCCGTTGATGACGAACTAAAACCATTAAGGACTTTCTTCCCAGATGAAGAAGTAATGGCTGAGGAGGAAGAGGTAACCGAGCCCTACTCAGGATGGAGACTGTTCTTCAAAAGAGCAGTACACTACAAAGAATCGGGCATTGGAGCAGTGCTAATATCAGAAATAGGACAGCACTACCCGATGGCCGCGAAACTCGACTTCAAGTGTACAAACAACATGGCTAAATACGAAGCAAGTATTCTCAGCTTGAGAATGGCATTGGACATGAACATACAAGAGTTGCTGGTAATTAAAGACTCCGATTTGTTCGTAAATCAAGTGAAAGGAAATTGGGCAACCAAGAACGAAAAAATACTGCCATATTTGAATCTGGTACCGAGGATGTGTAGGAGATTCAAAAGCATAGACTTCAAACATACCCCAAGGGCTCAGAACGAGTTCATTGACGCTTTGGCTATAGTAGCCTCTATGATTCAGCACCCTGAGAGCACCCACATTGATCCGTTAGAGATCACTTGGAAAGAAAAACAGGCTCACTTTGCCTACGTTGAGGCCGAGCCAGATGGCAACCATGGTACGCCGACATTAAAGTGTACCTGGAGAAAGGAGAGTATCCTCCAAAAAGCTCAGCAAATCAGAAGAAAACCATCAGGAGGATAGCCAATGGTTTCTTCCTAAACAAAGAAGTGTTGTACAAAAAGACACCCGACCTCGGGTTACTCAAATGTGTGGACGTCGAAGAGACCACAATATTGCTGAAAGAGGTACACGCAGGACGTGCGAACCTCACATGAATGGATTTGTCCTGGCCAAGAAGTTATTGAGGACAGGATACTACAGGATGACCATGGAGCACGATTCCTACAAATTCGTGCAAAAATGCCATCAATTACATGGAGACCTAATCAAGGTCCCTCCAAAAGAACTACATGTAATGAGCTCACCTTCGTCATTTGTGGCATGGGAAATAGTCGCCATCAGACCCATCGAGCCACCAGCTTCCAATGGACATCGCTTCATCTTGGTTGCCATTAACTACTTCACCAAATGGGTTGAGGCAACTTCTCATAAGTCAGTAACTAAGAAAGTCATGGCTGACTTCTTAAAATACAATCTCATATGTCGCTTCGTTGTGCCCAAGTTCATCATCATGGGAAATTGAGCCAATCTGAACCGGCATCTGATGAAAGACATCTGTGAACAATTTAAGATAACTCGCAGGAACATTACCGCCTACCGGCCACAGACGAATGGAGCTGCAGAGGCGGCCAACAAGAACATCCAAAGAATTTTGTGAAAAATGATTGACAATTACAAGAATTGGCACGTGCAGTTTCCCTATGCTTTGTTGGGATATAGAACGACCACCCAGAAATCTACCGGGGCAACCCCATATCTCCTTGTCTACGGTACAGAAGCGGTCATACCCGCAGAAGTAGAAATCCCATCATTGAGGATCATCCAAGAAGCAGAACTGAATGATACAAAATGGGTCGAAAATCTCTATGAGCAATTGGCCATGATTGACGAAAAGAGAATGGTGGCAATATGTTACGGACAAATATAGAGATAAAGAATGTCTCGAGCTTTCAACAAACGGTTCGAAGCAAGGCTCTTTCAAATTGGACAGCTCGTACTCAAGCGAATCTTCCCTCATCAAGAAGAGTACAAGGGCAAATTTACACCAATTTGGCAAGGACCATACATGGTCAGAAAGGTGCTTTCAGGAGGAGCGGTAGTCCAAGCCGAAATGGACAGACAAGAGTGGCCCAAAGCTATCAATGCAGATGCACTTAAAAGATACTACGTTTAGGATTTCCATTTGCTTGTAATCGCATTGTCATTTCCCTATAATCATACTTTTGCTTGTAATCGCATTTTTTAGATAAGGGGAAAACAATCATCTATGTAACGAACTACACAGTGACCTGACTTCCCCACAGTGGGATACGTAGGCAGTCCATATCGGACCCGGTCACATTATTAGTAAAAACCAAAACTTAATTACTTTATTCTGAACTATGTTCGAACTGATTTCCTGCTACGACAGGGTACGTAGGCGCTTTTGAGCTCGGTCGTCACAAAAGAAAAACACAAGAAAACCTTAGGAAACCTCAGAGACACGAAGTCGAGAGAAATCAACAAGATCAGAATACAAGAGTCAGCCAACATCGACCCTACACCGGGGCAGAATTTTTGAGGTTTCCTAAAAAATTCCCATCAGAAGCAACCAACAAAGGAGATGACGAACCCAGACCATACACCGGGGCAGAATTTTTTAGGAAACCTCCAAAAAATTCCTTTATGATGCGATGATACAAGGGTTAATCAGAGCAAGACTTGAAACTGGGGCAAAATTTTTTAGAAGAATCTCAAAAATTCCCCAGTTCAGGACTCAACAACGGGACCTCTTGGAAGATCGGAAGACGTCGTTTGAAAAACACATGTCATGACATCTAAAAGAAACAAAGATTTTCAAAGAAAACAATGCGCATTTTATAACTTTACTTCTAGATTTTTCAAAATTAGTAAAAGTTCGCTCTAAAGCCATCTCTCGAAATACCGAGTCCAAAAGGATTCAAAGGAGCATCAAAAGAAGCCACCAGATGGGAGAACAATGACACTGATTAGTCTTTTAGGAAACTAACAATTTTTCTGTGAATACAGGTTTTTAAACAGGAAGGTAGATAGGTCATCAGTCGGCTTACCCGCTACAAGATGAAGGGCAAATTCAACCAGACGTCAAACAACCAAAAGGGTCATACAAGGAATGAATGATAAAGACATATTCAACCAAAAGGGTCATACAAAGAACGAACGATAAAGACATATCCGACCAAAAAGGACATACAAAGAATGAATGATGAAGACATCTGACCACGAAGGTGACACAAAAAGCAAATGATAAAGACATATCAGGCCAAAAGGGTCGTAGTGGATGAGCATAAAGACGCATTCGACCAAAAGGGTCATGACAAAATTAAAGGGGCATATCCGACCACGAGGGCCGCAACCAATACAATGAATGAAACAAAGACTATCCAGCCGCAAGGGCCATATCTGTCATCTGCATGCAAAAAGAGCCATTCATTCATTTAAATTGCCAAAAGGGCCATTCATTCATTTAAATTGCCAAAAGGGACATTCACTCATTCAAAATGCCAAAAGGGCCATTCATATCAAACAACCAAAAGGGTCATTCATTCAAACAGCCAAAAGGACCGTTCATATCAAATAGCCAAAAGGGCCATTTATTCAAACAGCCAAAAGGGCCATTCATTCATATCAAACAGCCAAAGGGCCATTCATTCAAACAGCCAAAAGGGTCATTCATATCAAAAATCCAAAAGGGCCATTCATTCAAATAGCCAAAAGGACCATTTAGTCAAATAGCCAAAAGGGCCATTTATTCAAATACCATGAAGCATATCTACAATACTGTCAAATTCATGAAATAGGTACATAGCCACCAGAAAAAAGCCAGCTTGCGGAACCAGACCCAGGTAAATTGTGGAGCAAACGTGGAACTTTTTCTTACGCAGCCAATCAAGATAAAGTGCCCACGAGAGTCAAGCTCTTCGGCTAGGATTTGGAAGCCATCCAATCTCAGACTCTGCTATAATTTAGTTTGACATTTATTTTCTTTACTAAAAATCACGATCGGTCGGATACACACCGGGAATCCGAAGGTATTCCTACAAAAGGGGCATACTCTTCTCAAGCAAGTCAAACTACATGTGACCTGATTCCCAGAGACCAAGGATATGTAGGCAGGCTCAAGACCAGAGATTCGGTCACACTCTAACAGTAATTCAGAGAAATCTCAGTCACAATGCGGGCGATCTCAGGACTTTCCTTCCAAATCACTTAAAGTCCATAGTTGAGTCGAATTACAAGTGGCCTGAATTCTTATACAGTCCGAGAAATGTAGGAAACCCAAAAACTAGGGTCCGGCCATATATTTGAAAACTGCAATCATAAGTAGAGCGAATCGGGTCAATCAAAAATTAGGATTAATCAAATTTCATTACTCAGGGATGGTCCCGCCATCCCCAAAAACTGAAAGGGCAGTTTTTAAGACCTAATTTTTTACCTCCCATAATTTATTTTAATTACTCAAAGTCCTTGGATGACAAACAAAGTGAATCATCCATTTAAAAGGGTCAGAGTGATTTTTATAAAATTATTTGGGTCAATATTCACCCCTTTAAATTGGTAAAATAATTTCAATAATATTATAATTCATTTGAAAATTAATTGGTATATTTTATGACATTTATGAGATATTCGTTAGATTTACTCAAAGAAAAGCAATTTAAAAATAATCATTTATTTAATTGTTTAAATTGTCAAAAATCAAATTAGCAAATACATTACTCCCTTTAATGCAAGGAGTTTGAGTAATTAAAAGAATAGATCATTTTACCCCTCAATCTTTGATTTTTCATATTTGCATAATTTTCCATAATTAATCATAATTTGTTTCTAGTATTTAATTAGGATAATGAGTCAATTAGAGGGGCATTATTGCACATTGATTTATTTTTAATTATTTAATTGTTTATATTACAGCCACAATCGAATTAGCCAATTCATGGTTTAAGGCAACAAAATTAGACTTTTAATAGCCGTAACTGAAATAGCCAAATTCATTTGGCCCAAATTGATTAAAGTCATTATTGTAATTTAGTTTTAATTGTCTAAATAGGCCAAATAGGGCTATAATTGAAATGATCAAATTGGATTTAAAACCAATTGAGGTTATATTTGCAAATTAAGTTTGTCTACACAATTAGTCGTGTTTTAAAATTAATTAAAAGTCTAATTGTGTTTTATTTACCATAATATGATTAATAATCGATATTTTAGAATTTTTCAGTTATTTAATTTACCCACCTCTACTATTTAGGTGCGTATATTCGTATATATACATGTATAGGGACCCTTTTCTTTTCCCTGAAATAGTGGACCATGCCCAATCCACTAAGTGGACTGACCCCACCCATCGGACAATAGCAATAAGGGGGAAAAGTGAATGACATTTCCCTCATTTCTCATTTTCCACCGCACCAAACTCTCTCTCTCTCTCTCTCTCTCTCTCTCTCTCTCTCTCTTTTCCCTTCTCATGAGAACCCTAGGCGCTGCCTAGGGTTCCTCTTATCTCTCCATGCCAAAAATGGAAACCATTCAGAACTCGTAGGCTTTCATCAATTTTTGTACAACTATTCTCATACAACAATCAATATTTAGCTTCACTTCACTCCAAACACGATACTAGTCCTTTCCCCTTTTGCTTTTCTTTTAATTTTCAAGTCAAACAATTCAATTTTTTGTGTTTTCATTGGTTCCTAAGAGGTTGGCTCGGATCTTCCTATAGTGGGTCAGATCTAAACGTATATGCTTGTTATCTTTAAATCCTAAGCGTTGATTTCGTGTATTGAGTGTTTATTTCTGAGAATCCCATCTTGTACCACATCATTGGTTTTATGTTTTTTCATAGCAACCTTCACAATTAGAACAAGTCTTGAACACTCAAGCATAGGCAAAAGCTTAAAATCAGAGTTCCCACTCGAGTTCTAGCTGCCTTAGTCAAAATTTTATACTTAGTTGTTTAAGGGTTAGGTTTTCTAGTTCAAAAATTCTAATTTTCTTTCTTGTGTTTGGCTGAGTTCGACGATTGGAAGCACTAGGGCTCCAAATTCAATCTTTTTCACGGCCGCACATAAAAAAGGTAATCTTCTGTCTTTTATTGCTTTTTTCTTGTTTGGTGTTAATTTCACGTGTGTTTAGAATAGTTTAACTACTGCAGTTTTGTTAATGTGCTTAGTTAGCATTATGTTTGAATATTGTAGTCTAAATGACCTTTTAAAAAAAAGGCCTAGATCGCTGCTTAATCACCAAGATGCCTGATATGCTAATGTATGATCATGAACCTTAATAGTATTAGTTTAAATAGATCTCTGGTGGTGTTGTTTTCACTTCTAAAAGGATTGATATTATTAGTTGAGTGAAGTTTACTAGTTACAGGCCTTAAATATGATGAAAATAGGATTACTAAGTGTGATTTGAATCTGTCCAAGTTTGTTATGTACACTATTTAAACCATTTTATAAAGGTTGTGACCAGATGTTAAGCACATATTGATCATGGATGAGAACAAAACTAATAATGATGTTTGACCTTCTTTTAGAATTGAAGTATGTTGTTTCTTGGCTCTGTCCTGTTCTGTTTCACATGTAAACTAGTCTTAAAATAAGATGTATAGGTATGTCCAGGTCCTGATATGATTAAAAGGGAGGTAAGAATAGCTTCATAACTAGAATACTAGGTCAAGTTGAATAAAATATCAACCTGTGTCATTGCCAGTTGAGCATTTGGTTGGAGTTGACTTAAAGATGTTGTTTGAGGAGTCACAAGTGTCCAAGAGTAATCCATGAACCACTTGATATCAAGAAGCCTTTTAAAAGATACCTTAAAGAGAGGATGAGGAAGAACCAAGTTCAACTTGGTTCACCATACCTTTCCTTCAAATAAGAGGTATCATGGCACACTTTAGGTGTCCATGGGGGCATGCTTGCCAAATGAACATACTTGGCCCTTAAACTTCATCATTGAGTCAAAGTATGGGGCTAAAATGAATCTATTAAGTGTTTAAGTGAGCCTGTTGAAGGTAGAAGATGTACTTGTCCATTTGATGTCATTAATTTTCTGGAGATTAGGAAATAATTAGTCAAGTTGAAGTCTTGGTGCTAAGTAAGATTTTGAACCAAATGCTAGACCATAGGAGTCATAAGACTTGTTTGGACCCTGTGCTTGTTCCCCTCTTCTTGAAAATCTGTTAAAGTTTAAAAAGGGCCTAGGTTTGAATCTCATTTAAGGTCTGGTGTACGTGAACCTTACTCCTCATTTATGTGTTCTCTATCATCCTTTTTGAGCCAATTGACGCCCAAATAATTATTACTATGTCATTTGTGATTGCTTGAGCCTACCAATTCTTGCTTCCTTTATACTGTTCTTGCTTATAGTTGAAATTTCAACCTGCTTTGTGATCAGGTTTTGATTCCTAAGCCTCTCTATGATCTTGATGTCAATATGTTTAACATGTAATATCTTACTCTGTATTGATACTATTTTAGCTTAGTCTGTAAGTAAATGTTGATCTAATATGGCATAATAGCCAAGTGGGTTGTCCATCAAGTTGAGGCTGTGTATGGGCTTGTAGTGAAACTGTTTGTCCAGTGTTTAACTTATTAGTTTGAGTATAAAATGTCCTTGGTTTGAATTGGAAATTTTTATTTAAAATTGGAAAGACTTATCAAGTGGTTAACTAAATCATAGGTGTAAGATTTATGGTTTTAAGGTTAAATATACATAAGGTATATACATCTAGTAAGTAAAAGGAAGGAATGTTACATTTAGCCTTAACTCTCAACTGGGCCGCTATTTGGAAGGTAGATGGGCCTTGCCCAATTTAACTTCATAAAGAGAAGTGGTAGAAATCCCACTTATCCCAAAGTAGGAATTAAAAGGGCTCGAGTACTTTTCTTCTATATTTGATCTTCGACTGCTAAAGTCCAGTAGTTTATATGTGTGTATATGTACTGTTTTACTTGTGAATTTTATATATATATATATATATATATATATATATATATATATATATATATATATATATATATATATATTATTGTATTTGAGAAGTTCAATAGATTGAAACTAACCTGGTCCTTCTTCTTTTTCCTCCTCCACTGCATGGCCATTCGGGTCGAGTCCAGCTAGCCTGTTGGGCCAAGTCCCAATAGGTAATTCTTTCGCATTTTCGGGTCCGGTGAACACAAAGATGGAAGCTAATATATTAAACGCGTTAAAGGCCCAGCCATGGGTGAAAATGGCCAACTAGGGGCTTGGTACCCCCTTAGCCTTCCCCTATCTCTTATTTAATTATTCATGCTTTCTTCATGTTATAATTTGTTGTATTTATGCATGTAAACACTTTTGAAACTCTTATGTCTATTGAAATCCATATTGTATGAACTAGTCGTCTTAGGACAACGGTGCTTATGTCGTTCAGTTGACTTTAGGTCCCCAAAATAAATTATCAAAACACGAACTTAGTATAAACAAACTCTCAAGATAAAAAATCGAAAGACAATGGATCCTTTTTTATAAGAAAAATTAAAAGGAAATTTGAAACCTTAAGCACTATAATATTTTCTATCTTCAAAAGTAGATCAGAAAATTATAAATAAGAGACATATACCTTCCTTTTCTTGTATCAACTAAGTTTTTGGATCCAAACGAAAAAAGGCAAATAAGCATTTTTGGGCCAAGCCCAATAACAAGAAGAATTAAGAATTTTTGGGCTAATACTTTTCTGATTCAAAAGGGAAAAACAATTTGTAAATGAGACTTGAGCTATACCCAAAAAAATACAATTTCTTTATTTAAAAAACGGATCGGGCCTTAAGCCCAAATTCGAAGATAAAAATCAGTTTTACATGTGTGTATAATAATAAAGAGTAAAACCCTTATATGAGTTAAGATACGTTGAAGTCCATTCGTAATTATAAAGGTATTAGGAAGGGCGGTTAAACGTGTTAAACGGATTAACCCGAAACCAAGTATGGGATGATACATGAACAAAATTGCACTTAAAACGAAATAATTGTTATACCTTTTATAGACAAAATATACTATCCTTATATATAAAAGGAAATTATTCATCGGATATTATAAATCCGAACCTAAATATCCCATATATATGGGAGATATATTCAATTCTTTTTCAAAATTAAATGATATGCAATATATGACATATTTTTAAATACTGGAATAAACACAAAATAAACAATTCATGCAAACAACCACACATTGAAATTCGAAGGTCAACTGTACAGTACGGATCCTTAATACTAGGGTGCCTAATACCTTCCGTAGGGGATCACCAGAACCCTTACCTATAACTTTGGATTACAAAGGATTTTTCCCGATATTTGAATAAACCTTTCAACTCGGTTTTCCTAATTTCCCAAAAATTAGGTGGCGACTCTTTTCAAACAAAGTTTGACAGAGCACCAACAAATTCGAAGTAGCTTTCCGAGCGCTAAACCGGCCCGCGAAATGTGAACCATAACATAAGCCTTTTGTAATGTGTGGCTCGAGTTCCTCCATTGCTGGAAACACAAGGGCTCCTCCGAGAGAAAATTTTGCTCAAATCGCCAACCAAAATAATTTTAATTTGTTGGTAGACTCTGGTTCATCTCACCATGTGACAGCAGATCCTCAAAATATATTAATAAATTCTGACTTTGATAGTGTGAAGATCTGATGTTGGGTGATGGTAAAATTTTGGCAATGGCACATTCTGGCTCTACTTCTTTACCTTCTTTCTCAAGGCCTTTATATCGTAATAATGTTCTTTGTGTCTCTCGAATGAAAAAGAATCTTATCTATGTTCATCAATTATACTCATCGACTAATGTTATTCTTGAACTCTCACCTTTTTCAATTGTTGCAAAGGATTATTGCACAAGGAAGCTTGTGGTAGTGGGAAAGTCTAAGCACGATGTTTACGAGTGGCCATTATTACCTCGTGCAATATCTACTTCTTCTACACCAACTGGTAATTCCACGGAACTCTCCATGGTTTCACAATGAAATTGTCATTTTGGCCACCTTTCTTCTTTTATATTGCATCAAAACTGATTGAGTGAAAGTTCAGTGGTGTAGTGCATGAAACAGAGGTAGAAGTGAAGATAGAGGAACAAATCATACCCAAGAGAAGAACAAATCATACCTAAGAGAGGAAGCTACAAGTATCTTGGGTTCGTAATTCAGGAAGACGGGGAAATTAACGATGATGTCGCATATCGCATTGTAATGTGGTGGGTAAATTGGAGGCTTGCCTCAGGGTTACTGTGCGATAAGAGTGTGTCACCAAGTCTTAAAGGTAAGTTCTACAAAGTGGTAGTTAGACCAGCATTGTTGTATGGGGAAGAGTGTTGGACGGTCAAGAATGTCCACATTCAAAAGATGAAGGTAGCGGAGATGAGGATACTCATATGGACATGTGGGCCTACTCAGAGAGATATAATTAGGAACAAATTTAAACGTGAGAAGGTGGGAGTGGCATCAGTGGCAGTCAAAATGAGGGAAGCGAGGTTGAGGTGGTTTGGGCATGTGAAGAAGAGGTGTGAGAGGTTGATTGTAGCAGGAGTTAGGAGAGGTAGAGGTAGGCCGAAGAATAACTGAGAGGAGTTAATTAGACAGGACATAAAACAACTTCAGCTGCTTGAGAACATCTTAGATTGGAAGATTCTGAGGTCAAGGGTTAGGGTAGAAAGTTAGTAGGCAGCTAAGTGTTGCCACCTATTGTGTGGGGAGGGAGGGGGCAAGTCTATTCCTCTTCTCTTTCCCTTTTAGTGGTAATATTTAGTTATCCGTAATTTATTAATCCTTGGTGTGAATTGAAGCACTCAAATTACACCCACTTAATGGCGTAAAGCAAACGTTGTAAAATATAGTAACCAACTAGGTTGGGGTCGAATCCCACAGGGAATAGGGTGTGAAAATGTTACTAAGGTAGTTGAGTACTTATTTGTGGTCTAATTTTCTATTCCGATGATTTTGTAAAAGAGTGTTTTGTGTACTAACTTTTTTTCTTGTATTGTAATTAATTGGAATAAAGAAACCAAGGTTTTGTCCCCTTTTAGATGAAGTGTAATGATACGGGTGATGATATGATATAATTCTAATGGATTGTTGTACAAATGCACTTAACCTCTAATTGACTTCCTAATATTTCCCAATAATTAGAGAGTATTTCTCTTTATGATTTTTCCAAATATAAAAGAGTTGATATGAAGAACGGTTAATATGTGCGAAGTAAATTCCTCTTATTCCTAAGTGAATTTATTAAACGAGAGTTAACGCCCCGAGTTCTTGTTACTTATCCGTACCAAACCCTAACTTATTTTCCCAAGTAACGTAAGATTTATGGCTTAAGTTAATGTTTGCAACCATCAACTAACATTGAAGAATAAAGAAAAAAGTAAACCCTAACAACCCATTATGCCTATATCAATCACAAACACCCAATCACAAAACACCCATCATTGGGTTCACAACCATAGTATTAAATTTAGCTACTCATAATATATAATGCAAAACAAGACATTGAAGAAGTCATTAATGCTTACTATCGAATAAATACGATGAAAGTTGTAATCTTCTCCAATAAAGGTTCAAAAACTATAAAGTATTTAATGCCAAGAAGAAAGAGAGTAAAATTTGACTAAGAATGACCCACAAAAACTCTACATTATGTATTTATAATGGTCCAAGACGTGGAAAATATTTTTACAAAACTTCCCCCGTTGGATCAAGATACGGACCGTAAAATGGTATACAGTCCGTAAAATCTTCAATTTCCACCGTAAAGTTCAACTTCTCTTCTAGTTCTACGATTACTTTTGTCGAACCATAATTTGATTTACGGTCCGTAGATTTGTGCCATAGATTTTCCTCAGGTTGGGATGTTGACTATTACTAATATATGCTGGAATTTACGGACAGTAAAATAATCTACAGTCCGTAAAGCTTGCCATGAATTTTCTTCAGTTTGAACGGCTCACTATGATGGTTTTACGGTACAATTGATGGGCCGTAAAATGATATATGGACCGTCTTTTGTACCGTCGATCCTCCTCTTTAGCAAACTTCTCTTTTTTCACTTCTATTTCAGATCCTTTCACATAATTCCCTGACTTTCACCATGTGGACACTAAATACCTTCAATACATCAAAAACACATCACAAAGACACAAATTTGCTTGAAAACAAGTAAAACTCGCCATTAAAAAGCATCAAATGTGACGAATTAAGTGGCACGTCAACACCCCCTACTTAAAGTCTTTTCCTATCCTCAAGAAAGTAACACAACACATACGACTCTACTAAATTTTAGACATAACAAAGTAACAATGTCTATAATGGTTTTGGCTTAAAACTGCCGGCATGCATATATCTCATGATCCAGCCCCTTATATTTTAAGCACAATGTATCACTCACAAATGGTTATGACTAACAATGAAGCTACAATCAATGACATCATGTTATTGGTAGTTCCTATGGGCACACGAATCCATTTTGGGTAATCATTTATTTTCAACGATCTCTTCAATCCCCTATGCCCTTACAAAGACCGAAGAACGTCCCAACATACATGTACAAGACTAATAGGGATAGAGACAAAGGAGAAGAGAAACACTCACACACATAAAGAAGTTTCACATGCTGTAAATGCAAATGCCATAAGACTGCCTTTATTTTCAGTACCTTCAACTTAAGATAGTTCGGTTGCGATCACACTAGGACTTTTCATGAGTTGTAATGTAGACTTGGGGACGGTTATGATAGATTTGGATCTGTAACGACCCGTTTGGTCATTATAGTGTTTTGACCCATTGACCGGGTTGGTTTCCGCAAGGTTTGAGTGTAAATTGAGTCATTGAGGGAGAAGCTAGTTAAGTTAGCGAGTTAGAGTTGACCACGGTCAACGTCGGGTTAGGATGACCCCGTTTCAATGTTTTGGAAGTTCCAACATGTTATTATGATGATTTTGAACTTGTCCACAAGTTTTGGTGAGGTTCCAAAGAGTTTTAGATGGGTTTAGGTTTTGTCGCGCTCGTATTTGGTGTTTTTGCCGGAGGTCTGTGCATAGAAATGGCTCCAGATTGAGGATCCGACCTTTGTTTTGAGTGAGGTCTGAACCATTAGATCCATATCAAAATTACAATGCTATAGGAAAAATAATCGACACGTTTGGCCTTCGTATGAGGGAGTTATGCCCATTTTCGTTCGGGCTGTTCTAGCTGGTCGCTACCACCACAGCGGCCTGGTGACTGCCACAGCGGCCCAACTGGGCAGTAGGCTCTTTTTTAATTGTTTTTTTTTTCAAGTCTTTCCCCTCATAAACCCAAAAACACTTCCCTAGAACATAAGGGGCAATATTCCTAGGGTTAGGGTGAAGTTCTTCCTTGAAGGTATGTGCAAACCCGTATGTGATTCTTTATCATTCCTTCTTCAAATCCCATGACAAGCTTAAGCTCCATTAATGGTGGGTGCAAGATTAGAACCCAAGAATTGATGAAACCTTCAATAGTTGAAGGGTTGGGAGATAACAATGGAAAATCATTCACAAGAACTTTGGGGTAAGATTCTAACCTAGTATTCATTATTTATGTGTCGATTATAATCATCTCATAGCCATTCCTATGCATTAATTGTGAAGAACTAATGGGTTAAGAACCCTAGGACTAAAAATAGAAAAGATGAATTTGAATATCTTGAGATGAATAGAATTCCATGAATTTAAGATTGAAGGTTAACTAGATGATGGGTAACAAAATTGTGCACTAAATTTCCTGTTTTACCCTCATGAACCCGCTTTCACATTCTAGGGGTATTTTAGACATTTTTCTAAAGGTATAACAATACGAGTATCGTTGGACTCGTTTAGACTCGTAGAGTACTATTTTGACTATATTGTATTTGAATTTTCAATAAAATTACAGTTTTGCCCTTGTGACTCGGGTTTGGCTATTTTGGGCCCATTTTTAGGTTTTGGGTAAAAGTATGGCAATATGGATATCCTTAGATTCGTATTCTGACATAGAATTCATATTTGATAGACGTTAATCATTTTGAGGTTCTCCAAAGAGGAAGGCAAGGCTAAGGTTTGGCGATTCGAGACTGTTGCTCGGCATTCCAGGTAGGTTACGGCTTACTTTAGTTAGACTTTGATTAGCGAAACGTATGTATTGTATAGATTTGACAGGAGAAAGCATGATTAGGTCTTCGGACATGGTGTTTTGGTTGGATATTAGCTAGGTTGGTATGACTTCTGATTATGTAGGCTTGTCGTCGTTATATTATGCATTGCGAAGGTGTAGTTGTATTCATACTGTGGTGATTCGGGATGGATTTATATTAGGTTGATTTTTGTTGATGGTGACTTGTTGCCCTGTTATTGTGATTAGGCTTATTGCCTAAATTGTCGTGTTGTATTCAGTTCTCCCTTATTGTGACACATATTATCAGAGAAAGGAAGGATACTAAGTTTAGACCTAAATTGTGGTTTACATATTTATGATAGTACGTAGATGAACACTTGATGTATGATTTACTATTGATGATAATATATAGAAGAGTGCAGCTTCTTAGTAATACAAGACTTAGTTGGGAGGCGCACTTGCTACATGTGGAAGTAAAGAGGGACATAGACTATTATATTGGTTGAGACGATTGTACGATTCGTTTCATGGCTGAGTTGATCCAAGTCTTGATATGACTTGTGGCTTTGTGACTTGTGCCTCCACTGTTGCTTTATTGGCTTGCATTGATTTACCACATTTACACTCATTTATGCATTCATACACTCATGCATGATGGAAATGATTTGGAAGACTTGTGGCATGATCCCTTGTGTTTGACATTGATATTGCTAATTGTTCATAGTCCATACATACTAATGAATTGGAATACGTTGAGACATACATTGTGATGTGAAATTAGTGAAGAAGTTAATATAATCTTCTTGTTGAACTTGTGATACTATTTGATACATGGTACTTGATGATTTGAGCATGGATAATAAGAGGGCGGCAAATATCGTTACGTACAAATATATGGAAAGGCACATATGTGATCTAGATTATGGCTCGTGGTCTGACGCTAATTCCGAAAACGAGAGGTTTATTGTTATATCCTGCGTCCGAGGTTCATTCCGGAGCGGAGGTTGTGCTCGGGTCCGAGGAGTGTTCCGAAACGAGTGGTACATGGACACCATGGGTCCCCTACAGGTCATGACTACTGAGCTATGACATCAGAAGCATGTGTGTACAGTGTGTATTTGGCTAGTGCATTGCATTACATTGCATTGCATATCATCATATTTTTCATTGCACATCATTATATTTTATTTTGCATTATTATAGGGCTCGTTTAGTTCTGATTTTGGTGTGTTTGCGGAAAAGGTTGTTGTGGTATTGATATGATCATTGACTGGGTTAAATTGTGGATTAGCGACTCTAACTAGGGAAGTAACTTGGGATTGTGATTATCAGGTGAGATTATTGAAACTTGACAAACTTGTGGGTTAGAAGCTTCATCTTAGGTTATGACTCTGTTATGGGATATTCTGTGACTTGGATTTGAGTATTAAGTGCCTATCTGTTTATCTTGTTGATGTTATACTTATATGCGTGAACTAATCTTAGTCGGCCTATGATGCTTACCGGTACATGGTGTTTGTGCTGATACTACCTTGCTGTACCCTTTTTGAGTGCAGATTGTGTTCTAGAGATTTCATCCAGATTATATCTCTAGCTTGAAGCTAGTTTGCTTGATCAGATCCGATAGTGAGCTTCTATCCATGCCATGCCACCTGAAGATCTCTCTTTCCAGATGTCTACTTTTATTCCAGACATTAAGTATTATTATATTTGAGATATACTTCAATCTTTAGACATTGTTAGTTAGAGTCCTTGTACGATGACTTTTAGATTTTGGGGGTGTAATAGTTAAGACTTTCGCACTTATATTATCTATTAATTATGAATTGTTTTATTTATTTATTCATTCATATGATCATTGATTGCTTAGTATAAAGGATTAAAGACGCTAAAATTGGCTAATGATTAATGGGTTAATGGGTAAGGGTTCGCCTACTAGTGATAATAAGGTAGGTGCCCGCACGATCGATAATTAGGGTCGTGACAGGATCATAGTGACTAACCCTCCTTGAACACTTACAATTACTTCCCTTATGTCCCTTTCGACCCTCTTTCCATTCCTTCCTTTTGTTCCTAAAACCTCGATGTGATCTATCAAACTGCTTATTTTTCATATTTTTGTGTAACATTTTTTGATTTTTTTTTCAACCGCATCTGATCATAGACTAGGTAACTTATGCTTACCCCAAACTTAGGATTTTAAGCCTCAATTCTCACACTTCTAGCCTTTCATCCTAACTTAGGCTTTAAGCCTCTTCTTTATCATTCGCAGTGTCAAGAAGGGAATGGGTGCCAAAAGCGAGAACAATTTCAGAACGGGTACATGTTAATTAACGGGTAGTCAAGAAAAGGGTTTCAAGGCTAAAAATGGGTGACTAAGGATCATATATGTGACAAGGTAGGTATAAAGGCTTCAGGTTTTCAAAAATCATATCAAAGACAGCCTAGGATCATATCAGCAACCAACTATCCTCAGAAGAACAGCGCAACTTACTAGGCAAGTTCTAGATTGCAAACATAGCATATGAATATCATACTAGAACTCTAACACGCATTGGCATACGGAATTAAGTATCTCGTGTTCAAATTATTTGAATTTCCAAGCAGGTATTCAACACACGTACATGCTCCAATACTCATAGTCATAAAAAGAATCATGCATGTTAATCATTAACATATTCATAGTACACAAATTTTGGAGGGTGCTCCATTTTCACAAACATACATCATACATGCCATAAGTAAGTTAGCCACTACCACATAAATCACAATCACTCTAAACAACGACCTAAAAATTCCAGCTTCAGCAGAAAAAAACCCCTCAAGAAAAAAGAACCATGGTAAAGAAAAGTCGATGGGGTCCTAAAACACATATATACAAATACAACAAAACCAGTTAGCCACCCCCCCCCCCCCTCTCCTCAACTAAAAATCATGGATTGTACCCAAGGCACATAAATACGTAAAATAAAGGTTAGGACTACCTGAGACCCACTAGGTGCTCTGCTCGTCCTGAGGTGTCACCACCTCATTAGTGTGGACTAGTGCTAAATCATCTGCTGGGCCAGTGGTATCAGTGGGTGGCTCTGTATGGATCTATGTGAGCGGGTCCTCTTTGAGGAAAATGGTAGTAGCCTCCACGGTACGTCAATTCTAATCACAGTCTTCTCGGCGAGGGTGTCTTTGCAGGAAGATGCCCTGTGAAATGTGTGTTAATCATAGAATTTAGAGTGGCCTTCTTCAATTGGTGCCTTTTTCATCTCTCGAATTCACCCCCTCATTATCATCCTCATATCACTGTAATTTTTCCTTTATTTATAGGTGGAGAGTCACCCCACATCAATCGTACAATTGGTACCAGTTATGCCAAATCAATTGGTGGTTCCGAAAGAGGGTCTACAAGTGTTACCCCTTCTTTCACTTGTAATGAAAGGACATCATCCTTTAGCTGAGATATATCTCGTTTGAATGTCCCCAAATTAACATCTAATGGTATTTTCTCCAACTCTAGCACACGTCTCTCAATGCCATCTATCCGAGAGTAGATTTGACAGTGTGAGATAGTGAGTGACTCTTTCAACAGGTCTAAGGCCTTTTTGACTGCTTTTGCCACGAACCCTTCCAACTCCTCCATTAGGTTGCCAATCTGTCGATCAGCTCAATCTGCTTTGACATAGGAATCATGGAAGTTCTACCTGGTGAATGGGATAAGGACACCCCCTGGTAAGACTTTCAATGCGGGAGCGGCCGTGGAAATAAATAGAATGGTGGAAGTAGCTGGGGCTGTGCAGGTAGCTGGATTTAATGAGAATTTTAGAGCATCTGTTGTAGCTAGTTCTGCCGTAGTGGTAATATCAAGAGCCTCATGGGTAGACTCAAGTATTGGCCCTTCCAGATCATGTGGCTCAGATTCAGTCGGTGCAGGTGCCAATGTGAGCCTTACCGTCAATAATGCAGCACGGAGCTCCTTATCCTTACTCTTCATTAAGCTATAAAAGTGCTAGGCCTCAATTTTGTAAACCTAATAGGTGAACCTCTGAACTCCCGTTTTGAAGCAAAGGCATATGATAAGACACGGATATACTAATGAAAGCCCAGACTGATGTACCCGCTGACGGATCTCCTCTACGATGATTATATCAATGGCATATCGGTACATGATGGCTACCACAAGAATCGCTCTATCAATAGTGAGCTGATTATCAGCTTGAATGGGGTAAAACCTATTAATCAGCACACTCCACCAGAATTTGGCTTCAAGAGAAAGATTAGCCTTTTTAATCAGAACACTTTTGTCGGTGCGCCACCCGGGAACTCCTCGTGCAATAACTGAAGCCATCCACGGTAACTTTCTCATCTACTCATTCCTATTTTTCCTCAGTATATAGTCAATCCCATCTGTATTTACAAGTAACACAATTCTATCCCTAAAATAGAAGCGGTTGACAGCCCTGTTGGATATGTTAATTCTTAACCCACGGACCATCACCTTTTGAAGCCTCACTGGGTTCTTGGTGTGCTGGACTGGCCTAAAATGGTTGTTTAACTCAACATCATAGTTGGCATAAAATTCTCGCACAAGGATCGGACATTATTCTCCAGGAGGATGGCTGAGAAAATCCCATTTGTGGTGAGCAATCATGGAAAGAATGCTCGGGAATCGCTTCAACTCATCAATACTAATTCGCATCTCCTCATTGATGCTTTGACGAAAACCCTCTCCTGCTTTGGTTTGCTCTATCCCTTTCTCAAAAATTTCCTTTGAACCTTTCACATAAAACCGAACAGCATTCTCCGACCTTTCCTTCATTCGCAATTCACTCTGCCTATTAGCTTTCTCAACATCTGATTCCTCCTGCCTATTACTCGTTGTAGTCTCCGCTCCCTCTCGAGTTTGAAATTCCTGAGAGCTAGAACTTTGCTCTCCTTTAATATCGAAGCTATTATCGATTGAGGATGAATCCCCCTTTTCAGATTAGGGGTTCCTGAAGTTTGTGCTGTCTGTTGTTGCCTGATGACCCTGACCACAGGTGTGTTATCATCCATTTCCTCATTTTCAGGATCGATGGGCTACTCACGAAGTCTGGATCTTATTTGTAGCTGACCTCGGCCCCAGCTCTACCTTGCTTCTTAAGCACGACCTTTTCTCACCTGATTTTTCGAGGCCATACCTATTGAATACAACTTAGTACGCACGCTAAAAGAAAAAAGGAAAAAAATATTTTTGGGTTATCTTTTTTAAGTAAAAGAAAGAAAATAAAATAAAAGATTAAAAAAATACAAGTGTGCTAGAATCATACGTACACAATTTGTTCAAAGTGATTACAGTGGACCATAAATTATTTCACGGGCCATGAAATGTTTTATGGTCCGTATATGGTACTGTCAAATGGTCACAGTGAACATGGTTTGGAAGGGCCATTTGATGGAAGAGATTTGTAGTCGTAAAAAGTTTTACGGTCTGTGAATCTCACAGTAAAATGGGATCAGTAATCCAAAACTTGGGGAACCTATTTCACGATGCAAGTTATGGTCTGTAAGTTGCACCGTAAAATAGGAACAGTGTACTATATTTGTATATAAGGAATTTTACGACACATTTTAACAATCCATAAATACATTTACGGTCCGTCAATCTGGTCGTAAAATCCCTTATACATAACAGTTCAATTTTGTTCCCAAGTCCTGAAAGTTATTCCAATTATATTTTTACACATCATACATGGTCATGATCAATTATATCACCTCACACAGCAATGTTCACACTCCTATAAGATTGGGGGTTACTTAGAACTCACCCCTTTAACATTTACGTTCATTCAGGCATTTAATCGAATAGTTGGTCAGCATAACAAATTGTGACTTCAAAATTTGAAATTGGCGATTGAAATGCCTTCCGACTCAATGAAACTTGTGATATCTCATCCCTCATAAGTCCAATTATACGCAAACATGTAACGACCCTTCCGATCGTTATGGAAATTTAGGACTCCATTGGGAATTCCGAGGCCGCGGTTGGATTCGTACGGCGTCTTTTTGTATGTATGCATATTTCGTTTTGTGTTTTAAGGCCTTGGATGAAATGTGGGGTGGTAGGGGGAAAAACTGGATAGAAAACGACCACACTACCCAAAATGGGACGCTACAGCGGTGGGTTTACCGCTGCGGCGGTACCGCTGTAATGGCGACTCAACCGCTTCCAGCGGCCAACCATTTCCTTGGTGGCCGCTGTGCTGGAAGGTTGACCGCTATAGCGGTGAATCGACCGCCATAGCGGTCAGTCAATAAAGTGGGGGACCGCTATAGCGATCACTTGACCGCTATAGTGGGACCGCTGCAGCGGTGTAGCAACCGCCGCAGCGGTCGACAGGAGGCAGAATGCAGGGTTTTAATGCCTTAGTTTTATTTTCTCATTTTTGACACCCCAACACACTTCCCAACAAACACTTAGAGAGGAATTCCAAGCTAGGGCAAGACAATCTTTTGAGGTAAGTTTCATTGCTTCCATTCTATCATTCCTTTCCCCTCCATGATTATAATCATCCTCATGGGTCTTTAATGGTGGAATTGAATTAGAAACCCTAGAATATTAATGGAACTTCTAAACTTGTTGGGTTATGATTATTACCGCTTAGTTATCATCAAAATGCGTTGGTTAGTTGTTCTTGATCATAAATTGAACATTTGGAGACATAAGCTAAGTGATTGGAGACCTAGGGTTATATAAAAATAGTGTCTTTCCATATAAAAACTGCTTGTAATGGAAATATTGATGAATGTTGTTATAAATTGATGATTGATGATTAATGATTACTAAGAGTCTAAATAGATTGTTTATCACCTAGAAAATCATCCAACCCTTGGAATGGGGTAAGGGAAGGGTATTCTTGCATTGGAACTTGTGATTGAGTATTATAACTCATTGGGTCCCCTATTTCTAGACTTTTGAGCGTTCTGAGGCTTTGAGGAAAGGAAAGGTTGTAGCAGAGTGACTTGCATTGTTCCAGCTCTGCTTTGAGGTAGGTTACGGTTTACTTGAGTTAGACTTTGGTTAGTTGAATGTATGTTTGTGATTACATGATATGGTGTGGTTAAGATCCTATGTGTTTGTGATTGAATGTTGTGTGGACTTTATGCCATTATTCTGTGTGATTTACTCAGCAGTGGTTGTATTGTGATTAGAAGTTAATATAGTCTTCTCGAGAGTATTGTGACATGAAAGATGAGGTGAATATGGATATTGGGAAGGTATAACAAGGCACATATGTGGCCTAGATTATGGGCTCGTAGTCCGAGCTAATTACGGAAATGAGAGGTTTATTGTTATATCACGCGTCCGACGTTCGTTCCGGAGCGCAAATTATGCTCGGGTCTGAGGAGTGTTCCGGAACGAGTGGTACATGGACACCATGGGTCCCCTGCAGGTCATGACTACTGAGCTATGACATCAGATAGCATGTGTGTATCGTGAGTGGGGAAATAGTGTACTTTTACCTCCGTGGTAGTTAATGTGTTTGTGATTCTTAGCAATTCGGTGATTTGTATTGTTGTGGTTGACTTGTTGGGATGCATTGATATTCGTGTATGATTGATTGGCTTGCTTATTTTATTGATTTCATATGATATGCATGATACTAATTTTAGTTAGCCTATGATGCTTACCGGTACATAGTGTTTGTACTGATACTACCTTGTTGCATTCTTTGAGTGCAGATTTTGATATAAAGACCGCTAATCATCCTCATATCTAGCGTGGAGGATAATTGCTGACAGATTTTGGGGTGAGCTCCTTCCCATGCCAGGCCGCCCGAAGATCTTCTACTTATGATGTCTTTTCTTATTCTGGACATTATAGTTATTTATTAGACAGAATTCAATTTCTTAGATATGTTTTGGCTTAGAATCATGTACGATGACTTTCGGGTTTTGGGGAATTTGTAATAGTTAGACTTCCGCACTTGTTTTAGTATTTTATGGCATGACTTAACCAATTTATTTGATGTGTGAATGAGTATAATCGTTGACTTGTTTAATCTAAAATCAGACTTGAATGAACAGAGGTTTTGTGTGTTGGTTCACCCACTAGGACTTAGTTGGGTGTCAGTCATGGCGGGTTAGGTAATGACAAAACATTCCAACACCCTCATCCCCAACTAAAATTCTCAATTATACATACCCATGAGATAAAATCACATTATTTTCCATGCAAGTTTCATAGTAAATGAATATACAGCCATCATCCCCACCTTTATGCATCATAACATGTGAGAAGAAAAAAGTGAAAAAATCAACATACCTGAGAGACGACGTTGGTTCAATTGAAAAAAATCAATCGACTTTAACCACAAAGAAATGCGCGTATGTATGCGGTTTGGATTTATGAATGGATTGGGTTTTATGAGAAAGGGCTTATGGGTGTTAATAGAGTGATGGGTGTTAATGGGACGGTTATGGAGTGATTTGTGGAGAGATTTAGGGAGTTTGAATTTGAGTGGGAAAAGGAACGTTGGTGATGGGTGGAGTGTGTGTGTGTATGTTTTTACGGTTTGGGTTTTTAAACCCTATCTGTTCCAATTGAATGCCTATTTGTCTTTTTTAATTTTAATTTTTACGTTCTACTTTACGGACAGTAGAACGGTTTATGGAACATTCTATGATCACTTACCTATAATCATGCTGATGTGGAAAGCCTATTTGTGTTACAATTTTACGCTTCCATTTACGGTCCGTAAAGCTGTAAATTCTGGCGTAAAGCTGTAACAGTGAGCTGGTTTTCACTACCCCATTTTACGCTTCCATTTATGATCCATAAACTATTTTATGGGCCGTAAATTTTGGAGTAAATCAGGAATAGTCTTCAATCTATGCTTCTATCTGCAGTCCATAAAAAATTTTATGGGCCATAGAGTTTGGCGCAGATTCATTCCAGGCTTTTCTGCAGTTATCTATCCACTTCTTCAATATTCCAACTCTTTAAGAATCCTAGCACACAACAAACATCAAAACAATCCAAAAATAAAAAGTGCATGAATGTAAACCTGGGTTGCCTTTTAAGAAGCGTTTAATTTAACGTAGCGGCATGATGGTGCTACCATTTTACTCTAGATCAGGAGTGTAGCCATGTTTCAAATGGTGCCTATCAATAATCCTGTCTCCATAAATGCACCAATGGTAATGCTTCACCCTTTGGCCATTCACCTCAAAGGTTTGAGTTCCATCTTCGGACTTCAATTCAATCTCGTCATTGGGTGACATACTTACCACTTGAAAAGGCCCGAACCATCTGGGTTTCAATTTGCCCAGGAAAAGCTTCAGCCTTGAGTTGTACAGAAGGACATCATCACCTTTCTGGAAGTCCCGCTTAAGGATTTTTTATCATGATAGTGCTTCATCCTCTCCCTGTACAAGGCTGCACTCTCATACGCTTGGTACCGGAATTCATCCATCTCATTTAGTTGAAACAACCCAAGCTTGGTTACCTCCTCCCAATCCATATTCAGCTTTTTCAATGTCCACATAGCCTTGTGTTCAAGTTCAACTAGCAGATGGCACGTCTTTCCAAACACCAGCCTATAAAGAGAAGTTCCAATGGGCATTTTGAATGCGGTTCTGTAGGCCCAAAGAGCATCATCAAGTTTTCAAGACTACTCAATCCTGTTTGCATTGACCATCTTGGCCAAGATGCTCTTTATCTCTTGATTGGAGATTTCTACCTAGCCACTAGTCTGAGGATTATATAGAGTGGCCACCCTAACGCCTTGTTGCAGAAATCGTACCACTGTTACCAATGATAGTTCTTGGGGTGCCAAAATGGGTGAAGATGTTCTTCTTCAGAAAACTGGTGACACTCTTCCCTTCATTATTGGGTAAAGCCACTGCTTCTACCCACTTTGAGACATAGTCGACGTCCACCAATATGAATTTCATACCACCTGAGCTCACAAAGGGCCCCATATAATCAGTGCCCAAAACATCAAAAAGATCTACCTCCAACACAAAATTCATAGGCATCTCCTGCCTCTTAGCAATCGATCCTTGGCGTTGGCATTGGTTACAAGACCTTGCCATTAAATTTGCATCATGATAGAGAGTTGGCCAGTAATATCCACACTCGAGCACCTTAGCCGTTGTGGGATTTCCACTATGGTGACCCCCAACAGGAGAGTCATGGCAGGCCTTCAAGATATCCATCACCTCAGATTCAGGAACACAATGTCAAATGATGTTGTCGGCGCCTGTTCAAAACAAGTATGGTTTATCCTAATAATATTTCCTGCAATCCCTCAAGAACTTCTTTTTCTGGTATGCCTTGATCTCTTCAGGAATAAGCCCAGTCACCAAGTAATTTGCAATGTATGCATACCATGGTGCTACATCAGATGACACTGCTAGAAGTCTTTCATCTGCATCATTGATTTCAAGTTCCCTCATCGGCCTCCCGACTTCCTCAAGCCTTGATAAATTATCTGCAACTGGGTTCTCTGACCCGTTTCAATCTTTGACCTCAAAGTCGAAATCTTACAACAAGAGAATCTAACAAATCAACCTCGGCTTATCATCTTTCTTTGCTACTAAGTACCACAGTGCTGCGCGGTCAGTATACACCACCACTTGGGACCCCAACAAATAGGCCATGAACTTCTTTAAAGCATAGACAATGGCAAGTAGTTCTTGTTCGGTCACTGCGTAATTCATATGGGCACCACTCAATGTCTTTCTAGCATAATAGATTGGGTGAATGATCTTGTTGTGATGCTGACCAAGAACCACTGCAATTGTGAATCCGCTAGCATCACATATCAGCCCAAATGGAAGTGACCAATCAGGTGACACAATAACAAAAGTAGATTTAAGTCGTTCCTTCAATTCCTCGAATACCTTGTGACACTTTTCATCGAACTCAAACTTAGCCTATTTTTCAAGAAGCTTGCACATGGGATTTGCTATCTTCGAAAAAGCTTTAATGAATTGCCGGTAGAACCCGACATACCTAAAGAAACTTTGAACCTCTTTGACTGAGATGGGTGGAGAAAGCTTTGTAATCACATCAATCTTGGCTTCATCAACGTCAATTCTCTTTTCAGCTTGTGGCCAAGAACAATTCCTTCCTTCACCATAAAGTGACACTTCTCCCAGTTAACAACAAGGTTGGCTTCCTCGCACCTCTTTAACACTCAACCCAAATGGTCAAGACAATCATCGAACGAATCAATGACAATAGCAAAGTCATCCATGAAGACCTCCAAGAAGTCTTCCACCATATCAGAAAAGATAGATATCATGCAAGGCTGGAAAGTGGCTGGAACATTGTATAGACCGAATGGCATTTGGCTGAACGCAAAATTCCCATAAGGATAAGTAAATGCGGTCTTCTCCTAATCCTCCTAGGCAATATTAATCTGATTATAGCCAGAGTACCTATCCAAGAAGCAATAATAAGACCGCCCCACTAGCAGTCAAACATTTGATCAATATAAGGCATATGGAAGTGGTCCTTGCATGTTTCATAGTTGAGCTTTCGATAATCCATACAAACTCTCCACCCTATAATTTTTCTTTTTAGAATCAGCTCGTTCTTCACATTGGGCACCACTGTAATGTGATCCTTCTTCAGAACACATTGCACTGGGCTAACCCATTTGCTATCTACAATCGGGAAAACCACTCCGGCGTCTAACCACTTAATAATCTCCTTCTTGACCACCTCTTGTATAGGTGAATTCAGTCTCCTCTGATGTTCAACACTCTGTGTGTTATCTTCCTCGTGTTGAATTTTTTTCTCACAGATGCCAGAGCGAATCCCCCGAATATCTGCAATGGTCCACCTTATAGCTCACCGGTACTCTCTTAAAATTTGAAGTAACCTCTTTGTCTGCTTATCTGTCAACAAAGAAGAAGCAATAACTGACAATGTACTATCCGGACCGAGAAACTCATACCTCAGATCTGCTGGGAGTTTCTTGAGCTCAAGCTTTGGTGGCTCAATAATAGATGGTTTTGCAGGAGGAGTTTTCTTAACACCAAAAGACAATTTCTTTCGCTGATAAGAATAATATCCCAATCCTTCAAGGGAATTTACAGTTTTTATATATCCCTTCATATCATCTGCATCAAAATTGACTAAGATAGCCACTAATGTTTCCCCAAGGCACTCTTCTTCCATCTTGTATTCAATGGCCTCGTCTATTATATCTATAGCATCAATAACCAAAATTTTTTCGTAAGCACTCGGTAGTTTCATGCCTTTGCTGGCCTGAAAGGTCACCTCTTCATCGTTAACACAAAATTTGATCTCGTTCTTCTCTGAATCCATGAAAGCCCTTCCAGTGGCAAGGAAAGGTCTCCCCAGAATAATATGAATATCTTGATCAACAGCACAATTAAGAATCACAAAATCTATTGGTAAAAGGAATTCGCCAACTCGAATAAGCACGTCATCAACAAACCTAACTGGCCTCTTTATGGATCTATTAACCATTTGCAGTCACATGCTAGTAGGTCTAGGAATTCTCAATCCTGATTGCTTATAGATAGCAAATGACATTAGGTTAATGCTAGCCCCATTATCACAGAGAGCACGAGCAAAATCATGATGGCCAACAGTGCACGAAATAGTAAAAGCCCCTGGATCCTCTTTCTTCTGAACTCTGGTTGTAGGTATGACAGAACTAACATGATGAGTCACACTCACGGTGTCATGCTTGACTGGCCTCTTCTTCTTCAATAGAACTTTTAAATACTTCACAATACCCGGCATCTCTTGGAAGGCATCAAGAAACGCAATATTCATTGATAGCTGCTTCAGTTGATCATAGAAACGTTGACACTTAGCATCCTTATCTTTCTTCACTAACCTCTGAGAAAAGGGAAGTGAATATTTTATCAATTAAGTCAAGGGCCTAAGTGCCCTAGTAACTTTACATTTCCCTTTGTCACTACTCACATCTCGAGCCTTTGGAACATCTGGCACAGGATCAACTTCAACCACATTCAGAATTTCATCTTGCACTTTCTCAATCTCACTTGGCACCTCAAATGGCACCTCTGTATCTACTTCTTCTGTAGGCACCTTTTAGCTACTTTTGCACCCACACCTTGAAGCAGTTTCCCACTTCGGGTGCTAATGAAAGCACACTTCTCAAGATAATTACCTCCACCGCTCTTAGGATTTGTAATTGTATCACTTGGGAGGCCTCCCCTTTGTGGAGGGTATTGTTCTCTCGAAATATCTCTTATCTGTGACTCAAGCTTTTAGATGGAAGCAGTGTGGGAGCCTATAGTTTCGGTCAACCCCTTCAAAGTTTTATCGGACTTCTCTTGGTTGGATAGTGCCCTCTCAAGCATGCTCTCCTGCATAGAGCTTATTTGCTCATTCGATTGATCCTTCAGTGGATCATAGGGATTGGAACTCCTATTTCTGAAATTATTGTTGTTGTTGTAGTTCCCTTGGTTCGATCTACCATAATTATTATTGTAATTACCTTGCCCGTGTTGAGGTCTCCACTAATTTTGATTTTGATTCTGATAACCTCCTTGGCAATTCTGCCTCTGATAACTCCCTTGAGAGTTATTCACATAATTAGCATATTCATACTGCATAGGAGGTCCCTCTTAATATGGACCCTCAGGAACTTGGTACATCCCTTTCGGCAAAGTCTGCACATCTTCAACTGCATTCACTCTTTTAGTTTCTTTTTCATCTAACCTCTTCGTCAGCAAAGTAATGTTGGTTGCAAGCTAGGCTAGAATTTGTTGTGTTTCTTTCACAATACTGTTGATCAACGGAGACCCATACGCTATTGTTATACCTTGAAACATTTTTGTATCGTTTGCATCGTAAGTAAAGTAACGTAAGCCGGAGAGGTCATGGAACTCTTATAAGGTTAATCAAGACCTTTAACAAGTGTTAAGAGAGCATCTAAGGGTTCTGGATCAAGCGAAATGAAGGAATTAAGTTTATCAAAATTTTGGGAAAACTTGGCAGAATTTCGGACAGAATATTTGGTCCAATTTGAGGGAGGTGTATCTGCTATAATATGAAGATTTATGGAATGCATAACATATGTAAATTTAAGTTCATTGAGGCTAGTTTCCAATACAAAAAATCGTTTGTCGATACGACATCGGAGTAGAAAGTTATGGGTGTTTCAAGATAGGCTATCAGAGGTTTCTCCGCGAACGCGAGCCAAGGCCTCGTGAACGTGAAGGTCAAATGGTAAGCCGGTGGAAACCGACCTTCTACCCTATAAATACCAATTCCCACCTATTTACACCTAATTCTTACACCCTTAGAGTTCTAGCAACCTCTAGCACACCTCTCCTAACATTTCTTATCATTAAAACATAGAAATCATAAGGAGGTTATGTAATGTAGGCTCGGGAATCTTGTGGCAACATCATAGCTATTGTCGCTATTGAAGTTATAGATGTTAAGCTTGAAAAAAGGGTTTGGATTTAGAGATTTTGGACCGAAAAAGTCATGTTCTTCATCTTAACTTTGATATTAGGTTGTTTTGGAGGATTTAATGGTTTAAAGTAAAGGAACACATAGTATAAAGGTCTTAGTTTGATATCTCGATGTTATTGGCTTATGAACTGATTTTCGAAGGAAGTTTCGGATGGATTTGTATATGTTTTACATGTAGTATCTTGATTATGTTATTGTTAATGATGTTTGGGAGTTGTTTTGGAATTTGGTGGAAGTAGATGATATATGGGAAATGCTTCCCGAATTCTCGTAATCCGAATCATCCTTCGATATACAACTTATCTAAGTTGATGTATGAACATGATGGAATATGATTAAGGATATATTTTTTCAATATAGGTTCGGTTAAAGGGCAAGCATCGAAATAAAGGATTCTTTCGAGTAGCAGCTTGACGAATAAGGTATGTAAGGTGTTTGTTTCCCTCTTTCTTTGGGACGAATCCAACTAGAATATGAACACGAGCATTCCATAACAATTCAGTCCATTCCTATGCTATGTATTTCAAATCTTAATGCCTTAATTATTTGATTTATTCTTGAAATATTTTCATGTTTATCATCCTTAAGTTATTTCTTTGTATTTGATACGAATTCCATAATTCAGTCAGAGGTTACTGACCTTACATCACTCCGAAAGGCCCAATGTCAGTCCATTGACTCCTCATGCATTATACATATACTTATTGCACTATTTTACTACACCGCCCCGCGCTATAGTCGGTCGGACAGGCACGTAGATGCATACACCACTGCATTAGGCATGTTATGATGATGCCCCAGACGCGGGATGATGATGATGTACTACACACACACACACTCACATTTGCATATGATTTTTAAACTCATGCATTGCATATTGTACGTCCTCAGATGGCTTAGGTTACTTCTATCCTTCTATATTTATGTCTTACTTATGATGTTGTTTCCTGCCTTACATACTCAGTACTTTTATCAGTAATGACGTCCCATTCCACGGGACGTTGCATTTCGTGCTGCAGGTCCTGACAGACAGAGTGGAGGAACTCTTCAGTAGGACTATCAGCTTCAGCGGGTGTCAGCAAGTGCCACTACACCAGACTTGCTATCTTCCGGTATATTTATGTTATCATGATATATGTTCATATGCACACTCTTGGAGGCTCATAGACACAATGGGGTATGTAGATATTATGTCTGACCTTGTCGGTCATGTTTTGATTTTGGTATTCTCCTGAAAGCCTTGTCGGCTTTATGACACTTATTGTGTTGTAGCGGCCTTGTCAGCTTGCTTATGTATATATATGTTGAATTATTGCATATTTCTGTATTTGGGCTTTTTCTGCGTGCAGGTGTCCTTCGAGTCATGTTTGAGCCCTATTATATGATAATCATGGTAACTGTTACGCCAGGTGGTATCCGGCCTATAGGTTGGTTCCCGTCATGCTCCTCGTCGGGGTGTGACAGCTACACCATCAACACCACCCTAATGCCATGCTTGATTATGATCAGTAGTCAACCTATCAAGCAATTGAGTGACTCGGGCATATGTCGTGTCCATGAAGCACCCATCAGCTGTATTATTTGCCACTGCTTGTGTTATCGGATCTAACCCTATATAGAACTTCTCCATTAATATAAGCTCTGGAAAACCATGATTTGGAGACTGCTGCAAATACTGCTTGAACCTCTCCCAAGCCTCAAATAATTTCTCCCCCAGAAGCTGCTTGAACTCATAAATTTTATTACAGAATTCAGCATTCTTGCTCGGAGGAACCACTTCTTGAGAAAGACATTCACCAGCTCACCCTACGTATGAATGGCATTGTGGGGAAACTTCTCAAACCAATCTCTTGCCTTGCTGGCTGAAGAGTATTTGAAAACTCTTAACCGAATTACATCAGGAGTAACAGCATTCTGGGTCTGTGTCTGGCACACACCAACGAAATTCTTCAAGTGTCGATGAGGGTCATTATTTGTAGAGTTTCGAAAATATCCCTCAAGTTTGAGTAATTGGTAGATAGTAGCATCGATCTTGTAACTTGTAGCATTAACTCTAGGTGGAACAATAGCAGATGCATATTCCACTTCTTGCATATAATCCGCAAAAACATTCTCCTTTTCCTCAATTTCCGATACTGGGTGCTCTACTTGCACACTCCTACCACCATTTGCTCCATGTCCTCCTCTATTGGCCATGATCACCTAGTTCACAGAAAACAACAAACAAGGTGTGAAGGAATAGAAAAAGACTTGAAGTAAAGCACACACAACTTAGTAATTTCAAATCGTATTCCCCGGCAATGGCACCAAAATTTGATATGCTCAAATTACACCTTCTTAATAGCGTAAAGCGGACGTTGTCTAATATAGTAACCTAACTAGGTTAGGGTCGAACCCCACAGGAATAGGCTGTGAAAAGGTTACTAAGGTAGTTGAGTACTGATTTGAGGTCTAATTTTGTATTCCCGTGAGTTTGTAAAAGAGAGTTTTGTTTACTAACTATTTTGCTTAGATTGTAATTAATTGGAATAAAGAAACCAAGGTTATGTCCCCTTTTAGATGAAGTGTAATGCTACGGGTGATGATATGATATAATTCTAGTGGAATGTTGTACGAATGCACTTAACCTCTAATTGACTTCCTAATATTTCCCAATAATTAGAAAGTATTTCTCTTTATGATTTTTCCAAATATAAAAGAGTTGATATGAAGAGCGGTGAATATATGCCAAGTAAATTCCTCTTATTCCTAAGTGAATTTATTGAACGTGGGTTAACGCCACGAGTTCTTGTTACTTATCCGTACCAAACCCTAGCTTTTTTTCCCAAGTAACTTAAGGTTTATGGCTTAAGTTAATATTTGCAACCATCAACTAACATTGAAGAATAAAGAAGAAGTAAACCCTAACAACCTATTATGCCTATATCAATCACAAACACCCAATCACATAACACCAATTATTGGGTTCACAACCTCAGTATTGAATTTAGCTACTCATAATATTTAATGCAAAACAAGATATTGAAGAAGTAATTAATGCTTACTATCGAATAAAAAAGATAAAAAGTTGTAATCTTGTCCTCAAAAACTTCAAAAACTATAAAGTATTCAATGCCAAGAAGAAAGAGAGTAAATCTGACTAAGAATCACTCACAGAACCCTACATTATGTATTTATAATGGTCCAAGATGTGGAAAATATTTTGAAAAAACTGCCCCCGTCAGATCAAGATACGGTCCGTAAAATCTTCAATTTCCACCGTAAAGTTCAACTTCTCTTCCAGTTCTACACTTCCTTTGGACGGACCGTAAATCAATTTACGATTTGTAGATTTTCCTCAAGTTGGGATGTTGACTGTTACTGATCTACGCTGGGATTTACGGACCGTAAAATAATTTGCGGTCCATATAGCTTGTTGTGAATTTTCTTCAGCTTGAGCGGCTCACTGTGATGGTTTTACTGTCACACCCTAATTTCACTAGGGTGTGATGGGCACCCGACCCCATATCCGGAGCCGAGCGAACCCACAGATTCTTATTACACGCATAATTTCTTCGGACTCTGAAAATCAAATAAAAGTAAAATACATATTAAGTTTTCAAAATCTTTCTTTTATCGTTCTCAAAATTAAACAAATTCTGTAATTATATAAAATTTATTACATAACACAAAATGACATATCGGCTGATGGAGCCGCTTACAGACTGACAACCAATACCCACGACGCTGTCTGCAAAGTCTCTAACATTAATCAGACATTACGGCACAGACACTCTGACTCGGCAGCACTCCAGGAGCAAATGGAGCCTACCAACTTCGCTAGAACATCTTCTGTAATGACTTCTACTCATCTGGGTGTACCTGCGCGGCATGAAACGCAGCCCCTCGAAGAAAGGGGGTCAGTACGGAATATGTACTGAGCATGTAAGGCAGGAATCACAGTAAAAGATCATAACTGATATAAGGAGTACAGAAACATGTACAATGTCCAAAATACCAAAACTCTTGCCTTTAAAACATAATCATACATTAACAACATCATTCATACAATGTAAGAATCCAAGCTAGTGTCGTATTAACTTCCTTCAACAATTCTATAACGATTACAACTTCTTTTCCAAGTCATTAAACCTTCATTTTCTTATGGATTCCACAACAACAACAACTAGAATATCAAATGAAATCAATTCGTCATAGCTTACCAAAACATCACCATTCTCGACCACAACACTACATGCATATTTCCACGAATTTCCATATTTTTCTATACATTACGACAACAAGCAACACACTTCCTTCTTTCAAATTCAATTACAACAATCAAATTACAATCTTCCAATTCAATAAAATCAATGCATTTCTCACCTCCAAATTTATGCATTATATCCACGACCACATATTAATAACATTATCTTCACAACACAAGAAACCATGCTAATATTATATTAACTTCTTCAACAATCTCGTAATAGTTACAAATTCATCACTTCTACACAACATGACCCTATTCGGCCACATCCCCCACATGCACATTTCATGACTTTCATCGCTTTCTACCTGCTACAACACTCACAAATCATTCATAACACATGAGAAAGAAGGTTGAATCTTACCTTTTACCCTTCCACTTTTCAAGTTGGCTAGGGTGAATAAATTGCACCAATGAAGACTTTTCTTGTTCCAACAACTCTTCCATGTTAAAGAGGACCTTCCAATTGCTTAAAAAAACTAGGAATAAATAATTTCTCTTCATCAATTTCCATGGAGCCAATTTCTTGACTTGGGGCCGAATGCCCCCTTATTTCTCTCTTCCTTCTTCTTTTTTTTTTTTAAGTCTCTAGAATTATATGGAGAAATATAACTAGTATGTCATATATATATAGCTCCTTATGAGCATGTGAGGGGCACATGCCCTCTTCTCCCCTTTTTTTATAGAAATTTCTTCTTTTTTTTTAATTTTCTAAAATGGTCAAAGAAGACTAATTGTCTTCTTATGTAAACTTTAGTCCATGCATTTTTTTTATTATTTATAATTAGCCCCCTTCTCCATTTCTCTAGAATTTTCTTAAAAATAAAGATGACTTAATTGTCTTGCCATGTACACTTTGGTCCATATATATTTATCACATAGCCATAAAAGAGTGGGGCCCACATACACACACACACACTCTCCCACGGCCAAATGTCCCCTTTATGAATATTCTTGAACACTTTGGTCCTTCAAGAACTTTCTTGAACACCTTGTGAAATCCCCATTTTTCCCCTAGTCTTTCTACAATATTACCACGAACCATTTTGCGAATTTCTCTTTTTACCCTTAACCTTTCTCAATATTTCCATACAATAATACTCATAACCAACTTGTACATTAAAATAATTTTGGAAGATGGTCATTCCCTTAACTTTGCCAAGACTACCTTGAAATATCCAAACGTATAAAATACGGGATATAACATTTACGGTACAATTAACGGGCCGTAAAATGATATACGGACTGTCTTTCACTACTAAAAAAACGGGAAAAACCAACGACGAAAACCGACGGACTGCGTCGGTTTTTTCAATGAAAACGACCCTTTACGATCCATCGGTTTACATAGCCTCGCTTTTTGAAAACCGACGGACCACGTCGGTTTTTTCCGACGGACTGCGTCGGTTACGTGGTCCGTCGGGTTTTATACAATAATTTCAAAAAATTAAAAAAACCGACGCACGACGTCGGTTTTTTATTAAAAAAAAAAAAATTTAAATACAAAACCGACACAGTGCGTCGGTTTTTTTCATAAAATTTCAGAAGTATTTTCCAGAAAACTGACGGACTGAGTTGGTTTTCCGTCGGTTTTCTGGAAAATTTCCTACATTCAATTCCTGCATTTTCTGCAGCCACACCTGCACAGAAACCAGTACCAAAAGCAGCTCAAAACTAGCATTAAAATGCTCCAAATCAATTCTAAAAGAGCTACAACACATAAAATCACCCTAAGTAATAATACAACACATCAAACACTATCTAAACACATCAAATACGATCTAAATAGACCTTCAAAGTTTAAAAATATTTAAATGTCCAACCAAAAGTACCATTAACTAGTTTTAACACAATCTCTTTGCTTCATAGTAACTCTTAGGTATGTCGAATTCCGGACTAACTAGTTCCCCTACAAGCTTAATCATTGAGTCCATAGCAGCTTCAGCAACAGTCCAATCTGATTTGATGTTAATCATTCTAACTGCAACAGACAACTTAGAATGTTGACTCCCTACCTAAAGTGGACGACTAGCCTCTTCTAATTCTTGATAGAAGCGCATTGCTTCTTCATTAGGAGGTTCCTCAAAATTTTGCCCAGGTTCAAAACCAGACTGTACGCCAAAAGCATCATTAACCATATCATTAACTCTATCATATTGGACATGACTATATTCCTGCGACACACTACTTTCACCGACAACCATATTGTAAAATATACCATTGACCCCATCAGTCTCTCCATGATCAGTCCAAACATAATATTTCTGCTTAAACCCATGACTATATAAATGAACCCTAACCACTTCCGGTTTCAAATACTTCATACACCGGCAATTAGAACAAGGACACCTAATTACCCCTTCATTTTGAAAAGGCTGAAGTGTCATTGAATGTGTGATAAACCCATCAACACCTTTAACAAATTCATCATGTACACCCACACGATTACTATTATTCATATTATACATCCACATACGATCCATCTACAAAAATATGCCCACAAATTATTGAGGTTATAGAAATATATTATAACTTAAGAATTCTAACTTAAAATATAACTTAAGAAAACACAATCCCAACCACTTCTAACTTTGAATTCTCAATAACAATTCTAACTTTAATAATTTATAAATTCTAACTTTAATATAATTTTGACAAGCACAATCCCAAACCAATTCTAACTTTGAATTCTCAATAACAATTCTAACTTTAATAACTTATGGATTCTAACTTTAATTCTAAAAATTGAAAAGTAAATCTAGTCAAATAAAGTCTACATTTTAGTTTTGAGGTTATAGAAATATTATAACTTAATAATTCTAACATAACTTAATAATTCTAACTTTGAAAAACACAATTCCAACCAATTCTAAAAATTGAAAAGTAAATCTAGAGAAATAAAATCTACATTTTAGTATTGAGGTTATAGAAATACTATAATTTAACAATTCTAACTTTGAAAAGCACAATCTCAACCAATTCTAATTTGGAATGATCAATAACAATTCTAATAACTTATGGAATTCTAACAAAAAGCACAATCCAACAAAAAAAAACTAGTCAAATAATTAAAGTATACATTTTTGCACATATTCAACATCAATATTATTACAAAGAATGATAACTAAGCTAACACAAATACATTGACAAAGAACATGAAATATAGCACAATCCCAAGCCAAAAAAAAATGACAACTAAACTAGTCAAATAAAGTTTACATTTTTTTCAAAAATTCAACATTAATAACATTGCAAATGATGTTTAACAAAGCTAAATAGATTAGCATTAGGCCTAAAATCTACAAATAAAACTAAAATTGAAAGAATTTTAAAAGCCCTAATTTAAGAGAAACTAACCTCAATTAATTAACTTCAAAACGGGTCTGGGGTTGGTGGGGACGGGCTGCGCAGGCGGCGGCGCTGGGCGGCAGGGAAATGGGCGGCGGGGCTGGGCGGATGGGAGGGGGGCTGCGGGTAGCTAGGGTTTGAGGGGAATGGGAGTTTAATTGGGAAGAGGAGAAGAAATGGGTATGAAAACCCGTCTGGAATGTTTTTAAAGAAAAACCGACGGACAAAACCGACCCTGTCCGTCGGTTTTTCCCGCACGTTCGACCAGATTTGACCCAAAAAAAAATTTTTTAAAAAAAAGGAAACCGACCCTGTCCGTCGGTTTGCTAAAAAAAAATTGTTTATTATTTTTTTTAAAAACAAATTGAATTGCATATTATTTAAAATATTTTTAAAAATAAAACCGACGTCATTCGTCGATTTTATATTAATTCTTATTATTATTTTTTAATAAAACCGACGTGGGACGTCGGTTTTTTTTTTTTTTTTGCGGATATATATTTTCAAAATTCTGCCAAAAAAACCGACGTCGTCCGTCAGTTTTCTAATTAAAATAATTTAAAAAAATAGAAATGTAAAAAACCGACGCAGGGAGTCGGTTTTCCGTCAGTTTTTTAAACCGACGCAGTGCGTCGATTTTTTGTCCGTCGATTTTTGGCAGTTTTTTAGTAGTGTTTTGTACCGTGAATCCTCCTCTTTAGCAAACTTCTCTTTTTTCACTTCTTTTTACTTCCTTTCACAGAATTCCCGACTTTCGCCTAATGGACACTAAATACCTGTAACACATCAAAAACACATGACAATGACACAATCTTGCTTGAAAAGAAGTAAAACTCACCTTTAAAAAGTATCAAATGTGCCAAAATTGCGTGGCACATCATGTGTTACGATCAGTTGTCATATTTGTTTGCATCTTGCTATTTGGTTGTCTCTTTTCTTACATTCCTGCCACATGTACTTTTCTTCTGAGCTGAGGGTCTACCGAAAATAGCCTCTGTATCTCACAAAGATAGGGGCAGGGCTGCATACATCCTACCCTCCCCATAGCACACTTGTGGGATCACACTTGATTTTTATTTTTTTTTGGGTTGTTGTTGTTTGTATACCCATTCCAACAAACACGTCTAAGATTGTCTGTAATTCTTGTAAGTTCAATAAAATGCACAAGACTCCTTTTTTAGTTTCTTCAATAAAATCAATGCGACCTTTGGAATTTAGTTATTCTGATATATGGGGAACTTCACCTTTAGATTTTCTTGATGGCTTTAAGTACTATCTTATTTTTGTGGATCATTATACAAAATATGTTTGGCTCTATCCTATGAAAGGGAAATATAAAGTTGTGCATATTTTTCCAAAATTTAAAGTCATCGCAGAGTAATTCTTCAGTCACTCTATTGTCTGCTTTTACTCAGATATTGGTGGTGAATTTATCAGTTTAAAGGATTTCTTTGCTTCTAATAGAATCTCTCACTTTTTTACTCCTCTTCACACTCCTGACCACAATGGCACGGCGGAAAAATGACATAGGCATATTGTTGAAATAAGTATATCTATTCTTTATATTGTTAATCTTCCATTATCATTTTGGTCATACACTTTTCAGACCGTCACATATCTGATAAATAGAATGCCCACTCCTTTATTGAAAAATGATTCACCATATCTTTGAATATTTGTATCTCTTCCAAATTATAAGAAGCTGTGTTTCTTATTGTCTGTGTTATCCTTGGTTGAGACCATATGCACAAAACAAACTACAACCTTGTTCATCTCAATGTGTGTTCCTTGGGTATTCTTTAAACGAAAAAGGGTCAAATATACCCCTGTACTATCGAAAAAGGGCTAAATATACCCCTCGTTATACTTTGGGTCCAAATATACTCCTGTCGTTATACTTTAGGAGCAAATATACCCCTCCCCCATTAAATTGTCCAAAGTGGACTTTTGCTCACATGTGGCATTGACATTTTGGTGATGTGGACGTCATGTGGCATTGCCACCTCACATCCCCAACTCATTTTACTTCGTCCAGTCACCTTCTTCTTTCACCACTATTGCAGCATATTTGCTTCCCAAAAAACAAAAATGCATATTCATATAAGCTTTATTCTAGTGGCAGTGGAGAACAATCTCAATTTGGTGTATTTGCTTCATTTCTGTTCGCTATTTAATACCAATTGTTACAAAGTTTCCAGGTTTGATTAATTGTGTCATATCTAGTGATTTTGCAATCAAATTGCTTAGATTTAAAAAAAGAATTAGAAGTATGAAGATCAAAGTTTTTTCTTACTTGTTCAAAGAATGAATTAAGAAGCAATGATGATTATTCTTTTGTTGCCAAAACGGTAGTGTGGATACTCCCGAACCCAATTTTTACCGTCTACCGACCCGAAAAGTCCTCTGAAATCCACCAAAATTGAAGAAGAAGAAGAAGAAGAAGAAGAAGAAGAAGAAGAAGAAGAAGAAGAAGAAGAAGAAGAGGAGCAACCAACAAAACAAAAGCCACTATCCACTTTAACCCTAACATTACCAAAAGTAAAAGAAGAAGAAGAGGAGGAAAAACAAGGTGATGTGACTACATTGCCCTTGTCGACACCTACAACAACAGCGAAGGAAAATGTGTCTTCTAGCAGCAAGAAGGAAAAATCAAAGAAGAAAATAACAACATTCCTTGGACGAAATCCAATTCAACAAAAAGGCAAGAAGAAGAACAACAACAAAGGTGGCGAAAGAAGAAGGTGACTGCCTGACTGGACGAAGTAAAATGAGTTGGGGATGTGAGGTGGCAATGCCACATGGTGTCCACCTCACCAAAATGTCAATGCCACATGTGAGCAAAAGTCCACTTTGGACAATTTAACGGGGGAGGGGTATATTTGCGCCTAAAGTATAACGACAGGGGTATATTTGGACCCAAAATATAACGAGGGGTATATTTAGCCCTTTTCCGATAGTACAGGGATATATTTGACCCTTTTCCGTTCTTTAAATCATAGTGCACATAAATGTTATGGTCCGGTCACTTGGACACTTTATTTCGAGACATGTAGATTTTGTTGAGCATGAGTTCCCTTTCAAACCATCTAACTTAGTGATGTTAGAGTGTGTGATGTTATTATTGACAATTGAACTCCTTATTTTATTATTCCACACTTACCCCTTTCAAACTCACCTGTTTGTTCCTCTTCTACTACTGGACGATCCCTTTCTCTTAGTACAAATATGATTAGTCGTGAATGTCTTTCCCCTGGTCCAACTACTCCAAATGACAGTACTCCATCATCAAATGAGTCATTGAGATCATCGGTACATGTTTCTTGTATGAGATCCTTGCCAAATTTCTCTCCTACTTTCTTATCTTCTAACCATGACAGGGACTTATCGGGAAACACTCATCCCATGATCAATCGAGTAGATAATAATATCCATAAACCAACACAAAATGTTATGCTTGCACACCTCCCTTTCTAGCACAATAGCCAGTTCTCTCATCCAAGGCAGTGACACTCCATCCAAAGCCCCTGCAAATACATCTAGCCATGATTCACCATCTTATTCTATTTCCCTTATTGTCCAGCATGTTGTACTTTCTGAGCACAACTTACTGCCCAACATCAAAATCAAGCCAAAATCTGTGTCGAGCACTAAATGATCCTGCTCGGAAGGTAGTCATGGATGAAGAAATTCAAGCATTACAATTCAAGGTACATGGGAGCTCATTCCATCTACTGCAAAGCAAAATTTAGTTGGCTCTTAATGTATTTTTTGAGTCAAGCTCAATTCTGACAGTTCATTAAACAAATATAAAGCACGTCTTGTTGCTCAAGGATTTAAACAACGGACGAGCATTGATTATAAAACCTTCTCTCCAGTTGCTAAGCACACTACAATTCGAGTTATTTTAATTGTAGGTTATTTTAATTGTAGATGTCACGTGAGATTGGCCTATGTGTCAAGTAGATGTCAATAATGCCTTCTTGCATGGGAAGAAGTCTATATGGCTCAACCTAAAGGTAGTGTTGACCACATAAGGCCTACACATGTTTGCAAACTCAACCTTGGGTTGGTATTAAGAACTACATAGCTATCTTCTAACCTTGGGTTTTCAGATTTCTCATGTTGATCATTGACTCTTCATTTAGAATCAGTTGGGTATCACTATTTACTTGGTCGTTTATGTTGATAACATGGTTGTTACTGGGAGTAATCTAAATGTTGTCGATCAGTTTTTTTTTAGACTTGCACAATGCTTCTCGATCAAAGATCTTGGTTCTCTTAACTATTTTCTTGGTGTTCAAGTCGTGAGAACATTTGATGGGCTCTTCTTATATCAAAAGAAGTATAATATCAATGACTTAATTGATAACGCACAGATGGATGGTGTGAAAGCAGCCAATACTCCCATATCTATTGAAAATTCCTTGTGCTTGAAGGACATCACACATCTTGATGATGTTACGGTCTATCAATTGTTGTTGGCAGCTTGCAGCATTGACAAGACCGGATATAGACTTTGTCGTAAATAAGCCAGCACAACTCACCCATCATCCGACTAAAAATCATTGATCTGCAGTCAAACATGTGGTTTATCATTTAGTTGGAATGATGAACTATGGTCTATTTCTGCATCGTAAGTCTCCACTTGATCTTCATGCCTTTTGAGACGCAGATTGGGAAAGAAATGAGGATACTCGCTTTTCCACTAGTGCCTTTTATGTCTATCTTGGTAAACATCTAGTCTGCTGGAGCTCAAAGAAACCACGAAGTGTAGCTAGATCATCAACTGAAGCGGAATATCGTTATGTTGCCTCTACTACTGCTGAAATTCAACGGATTCAGAACTTACTAGTGTAGCTAGATCATCAACTGAAGCGGAATATCATTATGTTGCCTCTACTACTGCTGAAATTCAATGGATTCAGAACTTACTTCGTGAGATTGCTATTTCATTACCAAGGCAACCAGTTGTCTACTATGATAATTTAGGTACCATATATTTTGTTGCTAATCCAGTCTTTCATTTGCGGATGAAGCATCTCAAGGTTGATTATCATTTCATTCGCACTAGAGTTCAAAATGGCTAGCTTCGAGTTTCTCATATTTCTGGAAAAATTCAACTTGCGGATTTACTTACAAAAAATCTCCCTAGTTCTTTGTTTGCAGATCTTCAGTGCAAGATTGGTGTTTATGATCGATCGCCATCTTGAACAGGCATCTAAGAAAATCATTCTATTCTCTAGTGATTGATATGATTTGATTATAATCTGGTATGATTTGATTCAGTGGCGGAGCTACATAGACCGAAGGGTGGCTAGTTGAACACCCTTCTTCTGAAAATTATATTGTACAATAATAACATACCCGGTATATTCCCACAAAATGTATATAGAGAAAACTATACTGAATATATATATATATAGATATATATGTAGTCTAAGAAACTTACTGAATATTTATGTCCAAAATTATACTATATATATTTGGTAGATAGGGATCCTGTAAAAACTTCTGTCGAGGAATGGGCCAGACCGAGTCATTTCTCTAGAACAATAGCTAAAGGGCCTGATACTATCACTTGGATCTGGAACCTACATGTTGATGCTCACGATTTCGATAGCCATACTAGTGATTTGGAGGAGATCTCTCAAAAAGTATTTAGTGCACATTTTGGTCAACTCTCTATCATCTTTCTTTGGCTGAGCGGCATGTATTTTCACAGTGCTCATTTTTCTAATTATGAAGCGTGGCTAAGTGATCCAACTCACATTGGGCCTAGTGCCCAGGTGGTTTGGCCAATGGTGCTCCAAGAAATATTAAATGGTGACGTAGGCGTGGTTTCTAAGGAATACAAATAACCTCTAGTTTTTTTCAGATTTGGTAAGCATCTGGAATAACTAGTGAATTGCAACTCTATTGTACAGCAATTGGGGCATTAGTCTTTGCAGCGTTAATGCTTTTTGCTGGTTGGTTTCATTATCATAAAGCGGCAACAAAATTGGCTTGGTTTCAAGATGTAGAATATTTGCTGAATCACCATTCAACAGGGCTACTAGGACTTGGGTCTCTCTCTTGGGTGGGGCATCAAGTACATGTATCTTTACCGATTAACCAATTTCTAAACGCTGGAGTAGATCCTAAAGAGATACCACTTCCTCATGAATTTATCTTGAATCGAGATCTTTTGGCTCAACTTTATCCTAGTTTTTTCAAGGGAGCAACCCCATTTTTCACCTTGAATTGGTCAAAATATGCGAACGTTCTTACTTTTCGTGGAGGATTAGATCCAGTAACTGGGGGTCTGTGGCTGACTGATATTGCCCATCACCATTTAGCTATTGCAATTCTTTTCCTGATAGCGGGTCACATGTATAGGACCAACTGGGGTATTGGTCATGGACTAAAAGATATTTTAGAAGCTCATAAAGGTCCATTTACAGGTCAGG